>NC_140172.1:116850497-116955497 GCF_963971535.1 Notolepis coatsorum
CTGAACAAACATTCAAATGAGAATAGTGAGCTTAATGGATGAATGGCTTATTCGGTACCATGGAGAAAAACTAAAACACAAGACAATACCACACAAGGTATGATGCTGCCAGATGCAGAAAAAAGGTGATACATGTTTGTAAGATGAATGTTGTCTGGAACTAGGTTGTCTATGTATGTAAGTATGTTGCAATTTGGCTGTGTGAACAAACTGTACACACAGTAAGGCATGATTATAATATTACAATTGTTTTTCCTGAATAACGTCAAAGCAATATTAATTTTAAGTGTTACTATGTGAAAATATTCTCTCCAATTTGAAAATTGATTAGTAGACCAGCACATTAACACCTTGTTAAGTGACGTGGTCCCCGCCCGCTTATAAATTATAAATAATACACTATACATTATAAATTAAACATTACCATAGCAGCCGAACTCCACTTATTTCCTGATTGTTTCCCACATATTTTCTAAGTTTGAACAGTTTTCCATTCTTCTTTAACACTTTCAGTGCCAGCCATAACGTTGATTAATGTCCTTGAGTGCCATCATCCACTTCAATGATAGCGTTAAAAACGCATAATCTATGTTTTAAATTATGTGTCTAATCTGCCCGTCGCTTATCAATGACTTGTTTGCAGTCAACATTGTCGAAACGGATTGTTTTTTAATCGGTTCATATCCTTTTTATAGCATTTTGAAAAGCTATTGTTTTCTCGAAAATTTCCGGAAATAGAAAGATTCCCTCATAAACGGCATTTATTGGAATATTCTCGAATATACTAGACACGTTGTCATTTGTCGGCCTATTTATGAATCGTTTTCAAATAAACGCTAGATTATCGATAGTATATGTGTACTTATGCACGCTATAGAAGCGAGCTGAGAAATCGATTACCTCATTTCCTCAACATCACACACACACACATATACACATACGGGACACGCTGTTATCTCAGTGAATACAGCTCTGATTATCCTAAACCTGGTAACATAGACTCCTTACCTTAGATCAGATGTTCTCCAAAAAGATTATTCCAATTCCTGATCGCCATTCCAAATATCGATCGCGTTTATTGATGATTATTGGCTGCTGTAAATATATATTCCAGGCTGCTTTCCAACTCGCGATCACTTCCCTCATCATCAGATCCCTCGCCAGAATAGTGGAGCGAGGAGGCAAAATCTGCATATGGCTCGCTGATAACAAACTATCATTACACATGGGCAAAACAGAGTCCATTCTCTTCGGTTCAAATAACAAACTCAGCAAGACCGACGGCTTCTCAGTTACAGTGGGTGACAATATTGTCACAAGGAAAGACGAAATTACCTACCTGGGTTCCATCCTAGAGGCAAATCTTTCCTGTGACAAAATGGCATCCAATGTAATAAAAAAAGTCAACCAACAAACTAGATTCTTGTACCGGATCTCCTCTCTGGTAAACAAGAATACCCTGAAGACTCTGGCAGGAGCACTCATTCAGGGGTACTACGACTATGCTTGCACCTCATGGTACCAAAGCACCTCAAAGGCGCTAAAAACAAGATTACAAACATCACAAAACAAACTGGTCAGACTACTACTTGACCTTACCCCCAGAACCCACCTCACCCCTGCCCACTTTGACAATCTAGGATGGCTTAGAGTAGACGACAGAGTACAGCAACTTGCAATGGGCCTGGTCTACAAAATACACACACAGAAGAGAGAGAGAGAGAGAGAGAGAGAGAGAGAGAGAGAGAGAGAGAGAGAGAGAAGAGAGAGAGAGAGAGAGAGAGAGAGAGAGAGAGAGAGAGAGAGAGAGAGAGAGCGAGAGAGAGAGAGAGAGAGAGAGAGAGAGAGAGAGAGAGAGAGAGAGAGAGAGAGAGAGACCTGGCAAAGACAGCAGCATCCTACATAACAATGGAGAACAAAGCAAACAAAGATGGCTGGTGGGGAAAAGCAAACAAAAAAAAACATTGCCGTTGTACACATCTAATGTGACGAATAAACATAACTCCAACTTCAACCTCAACATACATAACAAAGTAGATTTAAAACAAAAGCAGGCAAAGATGCACTCTAACAACACGACGCGCGAGAGGAGAGAGCCGTTAAAACGCCGCTCCGAGGGAGCATCTAAACCTAGATGGTGTTGACTGACAGCAACCCACCCATGAACTTCACAACTGATCTTGGATCAAGTGAAGAGGCTGCTACTGATCCATGACAGTCTGGCTTACTGGGAGTCATAACTGCAATGAAAGAGTAGGTAAATGCACACCACAGTCTTTATGAGTTGCTGGTACGATGGCAGCGACATTCAAATGAGGATCTCCGTGTAGTCGTTTAATCACCAATGACAGTGAGCCGGTTAAAGCTGTCTATACCCTGATGACGAGGGTCCGCTGTCAAAACGTCAGTGATTAAAGAGCTTCACGGAGGTACATTGAGTGTGGATATTCCTCCTTATTTGCCTCAATCATAACTGATCAGTGTTATGCCATCTTGCTTTCCGGACAACAGTGGCGCGGCGAGGCGGCCATTTCGGATGAGTACAAATGGGCATTGATGCTCCCGAGCTATTATACAGTATACAGTGTGGTGCAGCCTGCGGGCGAAGTTAACGTTGCTACTACCGTTCAATAGGGGAACCCCAAACAATATATGCCGGCATTAAGATAGGACTTTTATTGGTATTTTGTGGGCCCACCCTTTTGCTTTCTTTTTATTTCCTTTGAGTGTGATACCGTGTTGGTGTTTAATAATATTTTCCCATTCAGTGAACCCTTCTATTCCTTCCCTATGTCCTCCCTTCTTTCCCCATATTTGGGAGTACTAGAGCAGTATATGTAAACCCTTAGGGAAGGTATTGATACTGTGTCTAGCCCAGACGTAGGCAGCACTTAGTCTGGGTACAGCGAGAGCACTTGGTGCCTAGGGCATAATTACATGACTACCAGACTGTAACTATTGTGTAACGATAACCATGGTGCAATAATGACCAGACTGTAACTATTGTGTAACGATAACCATGCTGCAATAATCACCAGACCGTAACTATTGTGTAACGATAACAATGGTGCAATAATAACCAGACTGAATGGGAGCACGGTGTGTGTGTCTTTTACTGAGCCTAATCTTAACCCTTTTTGATGCGGGTAACATATATACTATTAACCCCTTCCTATTTAACCTTCCCTTTCCTACCGTAAGGTTTCTGGTGTTAACGAGGGAGGGTACTGCTTGCGGAGGGAACCAAGTTATCTATTTACAATCCAGTCACTAGGTGTGGGAGGGTGCTAGAGGAGTAACTGGGGGAAGTGAGAGCGTGTTGGGGAGTACTGCTGACCGCCCTGACGGGAGAGGAAGACCAGAGTACCGGACCAGGTTCGTAAATCCCGGGCCCCATGCACTCCCACTGCCAGCCTCCAGTTGACACTCCGGACCCAAAGACGGAGGTGCAGCTAGCCAGAGTTCTACTGTGTCTCGCTACCCAGTGACTGTGCACACCCGTTCCCACGAAGCAGGGATAATCCACCCTGCTACATATCTATCTATCTATCTATCTATCTATCTATCTATCTATCTATCTATCTATCTATCTATCTATCTATCTATCTATCTATCTATCTATCTATCTATCTATCTATCTATCTATCTATCTATCTATCTATCTATCTATCTATCTATCTATCTATCTATCTATCTATCTATCTATCTATCTATCTATCTATCTATCTATCTATCTATCTATCTATCTATCTATCTATCTATCTATCTATCTATCTATCTATCTATCTATCTATCTATCTATCTATCTATCTATCTATCTATCTATCTATCTATCTATCTATCTATCTATCTATCTATCTATCTATCTATCTATCTATCTATCTATCTATCTATCTATCTATCTATCTATCTATCTATCTATCTATCTATCTATCTATCTATCTATCTATCTATCTATCTATCTATCTATCTATCTATCTATCTATCTATCTATCTATCTATCTATCTATCTATCTATCTATCTATCTATCTATCTATCTATCTATCTATCTATCTATCTATCTATCTATCTATCTATCTATCTATCTATCTATCTATCTATCTATCTATCTATCTATCTATCTATCTATCTATCTATCTATCTATCTATCTATCTATCTATCTATCTATCTATCTATCTATCTATCTATCTATCTATCTATCTATCTATCTATCTATCTATCTATCTATCTATCTATCTATCTATCTATCTATCTATCTATCTATCTATCTATCTATCTATCTATCTATCTATCTATCTATCTATCTATCTATCTATCTATCTATCTATCTATCTATCTATCTATCTATCTATCTATCTATCTATCTATCTATCTATCTATCTATCTATCTATCTATCTATCTATCTATCTATCTATCTATCTACATGTATCTATCTATCTATCTACATGTATCTATCTATCTATCTATCTATCTATCTATCTATCTATCTATCTATCTATCTATCTATCTATCTATCTATCTATCTATCTATCTATCTATCTATCTATCTATCTATCTATCTATCTATCTATCTATCTATCTATCTATCTATCTATCTATCTATCTATCTATCTATCTATCTATCTATCTATCTATCTATCTGTAGCGACCTGAAAATAGTCTATTATTCAGATGTGCTAACCTGCCTTTTTATCTTCCCTTTCTGCACCAAGACATTCTAACTAGTTTCATTGACATTCACACGAACAATGACACAAGCGTCCCCTTCCCTGAGAGCACTGGAATATGGATTATAAACGACAGTACAGGATCATATTCTACAATGCTATTCCCTTGTGACTGGCAGGCGGGACCAGCAGGGGGCAGTAGCAGGCAGAGAGTGTCGGGGAGAGGTGGAAGGAGATATATGGCAGCGGAAGGAGAGAGACGTTCTCTTCGGCTTTGGACTTGACTGTGAACGGTCGCAGCCGTTGGAATAGCCCCGTTGAAGAAGTGAAGCTGGAGAGCCCCGTGAGATAGCCACGGGTGATAGGAGGTACTTGCTAGTGGACACGATATATTAGCAGTACCAGCGATAGTGTGTGAACAATTAGTGCAGAGCCAGGCACTAACAATCGGGTTATAATAGTTACAGTGTGCGGTATAGGTAGCGTGCGGCTAATGATATATCTGAGTTCACAGTAGTCGGGTTATAGCAGTTACTGTGCCGGTATAGTGTGCGAGCCAGATACGGGCGTGGACCTACAAGCAGTCTGCTCCGGCTGTCAACAGCTGTCTTCACCGGCGTCCTGCATCAGCTCTGCACCTGGCTGCCTGCAACACGGGAGTGCGCGCCGACCAGCAGAGGTCGGCATCGCCCAGCACACGCTCTCAGCCAACACTGCTTCTCTGCCCAGCTCCGCCTGCTAGCACCTGCGACGAGAGCGTTCAACGCCATCTTGCCACCAGGACGGTGGTGGAGCGGCGCGGCCGGCATTTTGGTAGAGTAACATTAGGGCTTCGGTGCCCAGGATCTATTGCACGTTACACAGTGTGGTGCGGCCTGCGGGCGAAGTTAACGTTGCTAACTACAGACCCCAAACATTACATGCCGGCATTAGCATAGGGCTTTTGTTTTGGGTAATTGTGGGTCCACACTTTTGTTTTATTTCCTTTTCTTGCGTGATAACATGTGTGTTTATTAATATTTTCCCATTCAATTAACCCTTCCCTGTGGAGAAGTTACAGACCTGGTGCATTATTTATAATTAAAGCCTTTGGAGGTATTATTCTGGCCGTATAATCAAAGCCTGTTGAGGTATTATACAGGGTGCAGACCCAGACATGGGTGATGAGTCAAACACAGTGAAGTATATTATCCCTGATATTAACCCAGAGGTGGGTGTATAATATACGTGTTTATGAGGTATTGAGTTACACACAGGAGCTATAGTAGGACTTCAGTCCAGTCAACCACTCCTATTGAATAATTGTAACTGACAGTATAATTAATATAAAGACTTGAATGGGGTTCTGTGTGCGTGTCCATTACTGTGCCCAGCATTAACTCTTTTGGTGTGGGTAACGTATATATGATTAACCCCTTCCTACCCAACTCTCCCCTTTTCATTGTAAGGTTTCTAGGGTCATTGAGGGAGGGTACTGCTTGCGGGGGGAACTCAGAGTATTTGATTACAATTCAGTCACGAGGTGTCTAAGGAGCAACTGGGAGGAGTGGGAGCGTGTTGGGGAGTACTGCTGACCGCCCTGCGGCAGGGAAGGAAGACCAGAGTACCAGACCAGGTTGGTAAATCCCGGGCCCCATCCACTCACACTACCAGCCTCCAGTCGACGCCCCAGGCCCAAAGACGAGGGTGCAGTCAGACAGAGTTCTACTGTGTCCAGCTACCTCCTGACTGCCAGCAACCGTTCCCATGAAGCAGGGATAATCCACCCTGCTACATATCTATCTATCTATCTATCTCCTTTTCCTTCAAGGCCAAAAGGAGACTTGTTGCTGCCACTGCACTATGTCAGTGCTGGACTATGGTGATGTTTTATACATGCGTTCATCTTCACAATGCCTACTTGCACTGGAGACTGGAGAATTGCGCTTTGAATGCTCGGGTCGGATGGTCTGCCTTGTAGACTTAACCACTGGCATGATAAGGCTATTCTTTGTTTGCTTCCATCTCACCTATGGATCTACATCCTTCAGAAAAGTACAGGACGGTATTATCTTTGCTCCCAGGACTTATACCTACTATCTGTCCCTAAAGCCTGGACTGAATTGGGGAAAAGGGGCGTTTACGTTGCTGCTCCCTCTGCTTGGAATCAGTTGCAAAATTATCTGCATCTTTTTTTATTTTTAATTTTTTTGCCTGATTTTCTATGCTTTTTCTCCCCATCCCAATTTAGTCGTTATGCCAATTCCCCCCCTCCCCTACCTGGTCGTTATGCGCATGTTCCCCCTACTGGTCGGTACAAGGGAACCCTGAAGTCTACCACATGCTTCCTCCGACACATACGGAGACAGCCAGCGGCTCTCTTTTCACCTGGCAGCGAGGACTCTCATTGGTGAAGTGTAACGCGTGGGAGGTCACGCTGCCTTCACCACTTCCTGCCTTTCGCTGAGCAGGCACCCAGACCTGACCCTGTAGGTGTCACTGTCCACAACGGCAGATTCCCACCCACGACTTCCCTCCCGCTAACTCAGCCAAACGGGTTAGTATGACGATCGGCCCAAGCCGCAGGCAATGCTGACTCCGGGAGTCGAGACCGCAGCCTCTTGCATTGGTGACGAGCGCAATATCCGCTACGCCACCCGACCGCAAATTATCTGCATCTTTGGGAGCTGGTCTCATTGGATGCATTTAAAGTAATGCCTTGGAGGCTCATCTGGCTGCAGATGGTTTGACTGATTTATATTAACCTGTATGATGATGATGTTGATGACTCGTGATGAATATCTTTCATATTTTGTGATTCTGTATTTAAAGTTTTATTGTAAATTGTTATATGTTTTTATGTCTGCAACAGTGTTAATTGTGCTGCTGCCTGTCTTGGGACGCTTTTGTAAAAGACATTTGTTATCTCAATGAGACTTTTCCTGGTTAAATAAAGGTCAAATTAAATAATCTTGAAATCTCTCTCTCTCGCTCTCTCTCTCTCTCTCTCTCTCTCTCTCTCTCTCTCTCTCTCTCCTCTCTCTCTCTCTCCTCTCTCTCTCTCTCTCTCTCTCTCTCTCTCTCTCTCTCTCTCTCTCTCTCTCTCTCTCTCTCTCTCTCTCTCTCTCTCTCCTCTCTCCTCTCTCTCTCTCTCTCTCTCTCTCTCTCTCTCCTTCAGTTCCTGGGATCCACATCGCTGCCATACATCGTTACAGCCTGGGCTGAGACATACAGCAGGTCAGGGTTCACATGGCCCATCACAGATCTGAGGATTACACTTTTTTTAAACATCGTCTGTCTTCTCTGATCCCTCCCTCCCTTCTTCTGTCGCTCTCTTTCTCTCTCCGTCTTTCCTCCCTCTCCCCGTATCTCCTTCTCCCCTTCTCGCTCCTGACAGGCAGCTGAGCTTCAGGCTGAGAAAAACAAACCGATATCCACCCAGACCATAAACCCAACCTGATCCCCACCAGTCGTCTATAAATGTTGATACTTTTACACTAATTACCAAGTTAGTGTTTTGTTTTGTTTGGCCGCTTATGTTTTTGTTTTGCTGTGTATAACCAAATGTCACTTCGAATCACGGGGACCGACCGTAGATTGTACTGCAGTCTTTAAACCCTCCGTACATGTGGGCCTGCGTCGATGGCACTGCGTGTGGTAGAGGAGGACCTGAAGTGCTGAGATGATGGAGGCAAAGGCTGGGTGTTTCAATGATGGCAGGCAGACAGGCAGGTTACAGTTACGTAACAGAGACGGGAGAGAACAGCCTAGACTGGGAACAGCTAACTAACTGGTAGAGCAGGAACGGGAGCAGACAGGCAGGATACACAGGTAACAGAGACAAACGACCGGACAAAGACCGACTAGGGGAACACTAGGGGAATAATGGCTAATGGAAAACAGCTGGGGGTGATGACCGATGATGAACAGCTGGGCAGACAGGAGACATGACCACCCGTGGGAACACACTGGGCACATCTGCTGGGTCAGGGTGGACACACTAGGGAGAGACAAAGACAGAGAAACAGAGGATGGATGTCACCACCACGACACTGCATGTTTTTCTCTCCAGACAGGCCATCAAACCATCAAGCCATCCTGTTTGCCAGCTGAACAGTCCAAAAATCCTACCAGCCAACCAAACAGTCATGAGAAAAAGCCAGACAAGCCAACCAACCAACAGTCATATGAGGACAGCTTCAGCCGACCAACTAACCATCATCATGAAGATAGCTGATAAGCTGAACAGCCATTCAACCAGATATATCAAGACAGCCACAAGCCCAACAAGCCACCCAACCAACCAATCAACCAACTAACCAACCAACCAACCAACCAACCAACTAACCAACCAACCAACCAACCAACCAACCAACCAACCAACCAACCAACCAACCAACCAACCAACCAACAAACCAACAAACCAGTCATTTGAAGCAAAGGCAAATGCAGAACACAGCCACACCTTGGAGCTTGGCAGCTTGTGCCTGCAGACAAACCACTATGCTGTGTTTGTCATTACAATGCCATGGTATACAATCAAATGATGAAGATTAATGACATGCAGGCTCGGGGAAGATTACAGTATGTCTTTGTTTACCTCAGGGAAAATGCCACCTGTAAAGCACCAAGCCAAAACCACTGGAGCGTACCAGAAACTAGTCACAACCGAAGTTACTGGATATAAGACAGACGACGCATTCCAAGCTGCGCCAATCACATGAAAATAGAATGGCTCCTGTCTCTGAAGTAGGCAGGACTTTCTCATTGGCGCCATTTTGTTAACACTGTGAGATCTGGACAAGTCCGAAACAAGCTTGTTTTATACTGGATCTACAGGCAAATAAAATCTGTCAGAACTTTCTGAACTTGTAAGAGATGCCTTCAACATTCGTTTGTATGGTGAAAGGGGAAGAAATGGGTACATTCTGTCAAAACCTCTACATCTCTCACTGGGGTGAGAGGAACCCATGCCCTCGCTAGTCTCCTGGTGTGCACTTTGTGTTTTATACACACAGACGTTTCAAGGAATCTTCTCATACTCCATATGTTATTCTAATGGATCTTGTGTTGGAGAGGGTCCCAAGCAAAGTCTGACTGCTAACGTCAAACTAAAGCTGAATCAAGGATGTCCCTTCAACCCACCCGAAGCCGGATCGTGACCTTTAGAATTAAAAGGTTCCATCTGGAATTCTGGTAAAAAGAAAAGGAAGGAAAAAATTATTCATAATATGGCTCTACAAACAGTTCTTTGCATGTTGGAGGGAGTTCAGATTTTTGGAAAACATTTATTTACGTTGACTTGAACTGAAAATGAACCAGGCTAATAGCCCACCCATGGCTATAAAAAAACAACAACATAGATGATCCATCCATCTTGCAGCCGCTTGTGGAACAACATTAGATTGCCAATATGTTGTTTTTCCTTGTCCTGCCCTGTGCCTGCACCACATCACCTTCATGTAATGAGAGTCATTCAGTGAAGCAACACGACAGGGAGTGTGTGCAGTAATTAACGGTACAGTTGTGATTTGCAAGCCACAGGCATTTGTAACATACAATCTCGACTGTTCTATTGAATTTATACTGTAGTATCTGTACATATTATTTCATATTTTGAATAAAATATTGAGATATTAAGCTGTAATTGTCTATTATAGTTCCACAAAAGTAGGTAGGCCTACCGGTGTGTGTATATATATACGTTGCTAAGCAACATGGATAAACCAATCTGACAGGCTACAACCTAACAAAGGATATCATTTCATTGTAAACAAAGCTGAGGCAGCTGTGATGTTAATGCAAATAGCATCACAGTTGGAATGCCTCTTGGCAAATCAGATTGCTTGATCAGAACCAACTGTTGTATAATATTGATTTTGAACTGGACACAGGCATTTTTCATACAAGAGGGTGTAATGTCACCGGTTTGAATGCTTGGAATGGCAGGGAATATCTGGGTGGAGAAGTGAATGAGCAGTGCTTTCCCCATCCCAACCGTTGAAGTGCCCTTGAGCAACCAACTGTGGAGGTTATCTGACCCGGAATACGACTGGTTGTACCAGGAAGGTGCCAGGTGTGAATGTGTGTGTGGCTGTGTACATGAGAAGCAGGGTGTTACTGAAAAAGAGCAAGTGTACTCAGTCAATAACAGCAAAAAAAAAAAAAAAAAGGGTAACCAAACACATTCAAGTCAGTCATTCATGATAAAGAAATCTGCCACATCATTCTGATGATATTGTTAACCTCTTAACATGCGGGCAGAAAAGTGGCCATTTTAGTTTTAGTTTTTGAGGACTGCATACCTTTTTTGCAAACCAAAATACTATACTTTATACTTATAGCACATGCATAAGCCTGGTCTCTTTTGAAAGATAACATTCTGAAGTGTATGATACAATAAAGAAAGATCACTTTTAGTGCTAATGAAATAGAGTAACATAGGTCTGAACTTGAGTTGTAGAAAAACGTGTTACTCACGTTTTTCTGTAGTAGTTAGTAGTCCAGAAGTAGTATTTTCCCAGAAATTCATATGGCTCCCGAGATCCATAGCCTGAAGTCTTATGTAGTACATGTCCAAATTTCATAAAGATCCGTTCAGAAATGAGTGATTCGTGATTTTGGTAAACTGTGTACAAAAGAAAAGCTCAGTTTTCTCATAGACTTCAATTCATTCTGCGGTTTTTCTCTTCCTGTTTTCGCTCGTAACTTTTCACCTAGATCCCTGATGTATACATCCCCAGGTGGGGTATCATTGGAAAGCCACACTCATTGGCTACAACCCTGTCCAATCATTTTTCGAGATCGCCAAATGATTGACGGAACTGTTCATCGACTACAGCTCAGCAGTCAATACCATAGTCCCCTCCAAACTCATAGCCAAGCTCAGGGACCTGGGCTTGAACTATGACCTCTGCCAGTGGGTCTTGGACTTCCTGACGGGTAGACCCCAGGTGGTGAGAGCAGGCAACTGCACCTCCTCATCCATCACGCTCAACATAGGGGCCCCCCAGGGCTGTGTTCTGAGTCCCCTCCTCTACTCGCTGTACACACACGACTGTGTGGCACAGTGGAACAACAACACAATCATCAAATTTGCTGACGACACAGTAGTGGTGGGCCTGATCTCTGCCAACGATGAGAGGGCCTACCTGGAAGAGGTAAAGAATCTGTCGCGTGGTGTCAGGAGAACTGCCTCTCCCTGAACATCAGCAAAACAAAAGAGATGATTGTGGACTTTAGGAGGTCGGGGGTCAGGGACTACAGCCCCGTCAGCATCGACGGGGCACCGGTTGAGAGAGTGAACAGTTTTAAGTACCTCAGAGTCCACATATCTGAGGACTTGACATGGACCACACACATTGACAGTGTTATCAAGAAGGCACGGCAACGCCTCTACTTCCTTAGGCGCCTAAGGAAGTTCCAAGTGAGTCAGAAGATCCTTAAGAACTTCTACTCATGCACAATAGAGAGCATCCTGACTGGCAATATCACCTCCTGGTTTGGGAATAGCACCGCACAAGACCGTAGCAGACTACAGAGAGTGACCCGTTCAGCCGAACGCACAATTGGAGGTGGGCTTCCCACTCTCCAAGACATTTACAACAAGCGGTGCATGGGTAAGGCTAAGAGAATAATCAAAGACTCCAGCCACCCAAACAACTGCCTCTTTGAACTGCTGCGGTCAGGCAAGCGATACCGGAGTCTCATGGCAAGCACAGAGAGACTCAGAAGAAGCTTCTATCCTCAGGCCATCAGGATGCTAAATGACAATAACACTATGTAACAAACCATCAAATAAACTCACAGCACACTGATCCACACGCACACACTCACTTTAAACAAACAACTCACTGCAGCACTCACTTTACCCACTTTAGACACTTAACACATTTTATATTTATTGGTAAAGTATTTGCACTACAACTCATACCTCATTACACCTTACTGTAAATTGTACCTAAATTATACCCCATCCCATTTCTGCATTGTACTGTATATTGTATTGTAACTCAGTCTACTCTGCATTGTATATTGTATATATGTATATTGAACACTTTTGTCTACATACTTGACTTCTATTTTATACTTATTTTATACTTATCTATTTTTATCTAGCACAATCTCTGGAGCAAAACAGAAAGAAGCATTTTATATAAAAGTATTCTGTACTTTTGTATGACAACTAATAAAGAAACTTGAAGTTGAACTTGAACTTGAGTCCCAAGAGTCGGGAGTAGTATTTGCGCAATATCGTGTACTTTGCACAAGCCTCAAATATCGGCATGTAACTCGAGAACCACTGAACGGATTATGTCACCTGAAAGGGCTATCGACAGGCAACAGATGGGGCTTTAATTCAATATATATATTGTATAAAGAATATGCAGACCTGAGCCACTAGAGGTCGCCAAAGTGCCGGTGGGCAAATCATCACATGTGGGCCCTTGCAGTTTAAGATTAAACATAATTGAGATATTGGTCACTAAATGTTCTCACACTACAGTAGAGGGGGAGTGTGGGTAGTGTAGTTCTATACCCAGTAGTGGTACTTCCGGCTTGATTGGCAGGTGTTTGCGGGTGAGAAGCCAGTGAGGGCATGAGTCCTGGTCGTTGCATTAGCGCCTCCTACTGGTTGGCCTGTTCAGCGGGGTGGGGTCTGGAGACAGCGTGAACCTCTGCACGGGTGATGCTCTCCTAGGGAAACTCTCCACTGTCAGGTGAAAAGATGCAACTGACAACTGTATTGGAGGAGACATGTTGTAGTCTACACCTTCCCCAGACCGACAGAGGGTGGTGCAATAGCCAGGGCCGTGAAAAACATGGGGAATTGGGTTGGATTGGATTACATGTATTGTCATTGTACCGTACAAGTACAATTAAAACAAATTGCATTTGGCATCTAACCAGAACGCAAGTAGCAGTAAAGTGCACAGACATAGATGAATAAATATATGCACAGTGTACATACACATGTAAAGTGTACAGAGTGTACTAACGTGTAACTAACTGGCGCTGCGCTGATGGCTGCCTTTCTGATCGCTCCGTCGAGACTGTGCTTTCTTTTGTTAATTTTTATAGTATTAGGAGTTTTATTTGCACCAACTGTTGGTGCATTATATGTGTATGACCGTCAGTCAATCATTGACATTGGATTAAGGAAAACTTACCGTTTGGATTGCTCTCTGGATCGGATCGCTGAACAGCAGAAATGGCCCGCCGAGATCCTTTGTCATGGCCATGGCCAAGACCAGGAGAAGCCGCCGCGAAGACGTGGAAAGAGAGCCGGGGTCCGAAACAGACTGAGGTCCAAACGACACAGAACCACATTGCCCAGCATATTGTTGGCCAATGTGCAATCGATAGGAAATAAACTGGATGACATCAGAGCACGGATCCAATTCCAGAGGGACATTCGGGATTGTAACGTCCTCTGTTTCACAGAAACTTGGCTGAGTCCAGATGTCCCGAATCACGCAATAGAACCGGCAGACCACTTCTTCGTTCTCCGCAAGGACCGGACGGCAGAAGAGTCACTAAAGAAGAAAGGAGGCGGCATTGCCTTCATGATAAACAAGGAGTGGTGCGATTTAGGCAACACAAAGGAACTGTCTAACCACTGCTCCCCAGACCTGGAGTTTATCACGATAAAATGTCGACCCTTCTTCCTCCCAAGAGAGTTAACGTCCATCATCCTCATCGGAGTGTACATTCCACCACACGCGAACACTGGGGTCGCACTTTCAAAACTTCACGACGAGGTAAACAAACTCCAGACAGCTAATGTTGACGCTGCCATTTTGGTTCTGGGTGATTTCAACAGCGCGCGCCTTAAAAAGGTGTTGCCGAATTTCTATCAGCATGTGACCTGTCCCACCAGAGGCGAGAACATATTAGACCATGTATACTCGCAATTTAAGAATGGGTACAAGTCACAGGCTCTTAGTCCATTCGGTAAAAGCGATCACGCCGCCATATTTCTTTTGCCAAAGTACAAACAAAGTCTCAAGCGAACGCCGGTGGTCTCGCGAGAGGTTAAGCGTTGGGCCGTGACGTCAGAGGAGTCACTCCAAGCTGCACTGGAATGCACAGACTGGAGTGTATTCCGTGATAACACAGCCAATATTAACGAATACACCGAAACGGTGATTGACTATGTCTGTACTATGGTAGAAGAAACAATCCCCTCCACCAAAATTAAAATCTACCCAAATCAAAAGCCCTGGGTAGACAAATCCGTCCGTGAGGCTCTGAAAGTGCGCACATCAGCATACAACACCGGGCTGGTGACAGGCAACATGGAAGAACACAAGATGGCAAGATACAACGTCAGGAGAGCAGTAATAGAGGCAAAACGGCGTTACAGGGATAAAGTTGAACTTCAGTTTGAACAGGCTGACTCTAGAGGCATGTGGCAGGGCCTCAGAACAATGACAGACTACAAAGGCACCCCCCTCAAACTGAACAGTGACATCTCCTTAGCAAATGATCTCAATTCCTTCTATGCGAGGTTTGAGGCTGTGAATAACAACACCAGCCTACAAACCACAGCAATGGGGGGGGGGGGGGGGGGTCTGCTGATGGAGACTCAGTGTTCAGGGTAACAGAGCATGAGGTGAGACGGATCTTTAAAAAAGTGAATATCAGGAAGGCAGCAGGACCGGACGGCATCCCCGGCCGCGTCCTAAAAGTCTGTGCCGACCAACTGGCCCCGGTATTCACTGACATCTTCAACCTGTCCTTGGAACAGGCTGTCATCCCCACCTGTCTGAAGAAGTCCACCATCATCCCTGTACCCAAAAAATCTACGCCCGCTTGCCTCAACGACTACCGCCCTGTAGCCCTCACCTCCATAGCCATGAAGTGCTTTGAGAAGCTAGTGAAGGGCTACATCTGTTCCTCCCTCCCCATCAACCTGGACCCTCTGCAATTTGCATATCGCCCCAACAGGTCCACGGAGGACGCCATAGCCCATGTGCTGCACACAGCAGCATCACACCTGGACAAGAGGCAGGGGAACTATGTGAGAATGCTGTTCATCGACTACAGCTCAGCATTCAATACCATAGTCCCCTCCAAACTCATAGCCAAGCTCAGGGACCTGGGCTTGAACTATGACCTCTGCCAGTGGGTCTTGGACTTCCTGACGGGCAGACCCCAGGTGGTAAGAGCCGGCAACTGCACCTCCTCATCCATCACGCTCAACATAGGGGCCCCCCAGGGCTGTGTTCTGAGCCCCCTCCTCTACTCCCTGTACACACATGACTGCGTAGCACAGCGGAACAACAACACCATCATCAAATTTGCTGATGACACAGTAGTGGTGGGCCTGATCTCTGCCAACGACGAAAGGGCCTACCTGGAAGAGGTAGAGAACCTGTCACAGTGGTGTCAGGAGAACTGCCTCTCCCTGAACGTCAGCAAAACAAAAGAGATGATTGTGGACTTCAGGAGGTCGGGGGTCAAGGACTACAGCCCCCTCAGCATCGACGGGCCACCGGTTGAGAGAGTGAACAGTTTCAAGTACCTCGGAGCCCACATATCCGAGGACTTGACATGGACCACACACATTGACAGTGTTGTGAAGAAGGCACGACAACGCCTCTACTTCCTCAGGCGCCTAAGGAAGTTCCAAGTCAGTCAGAAGATCCTTAGGAACTTCTACTCATGTACAATAGAGAGCATCCTGACCGGCAACATCACCTCCTGGTTTGGGAATAGCACTGCACAAGACCGTAGCAGACTACAAAGAGTGACACATTCAGCCGAACGCACAATTGGAGGGGGGCTTCCCACCCTCCAGAACATTTACAACAAGCGGTGCAAGGGGAAGGCTAAGAGAATTATTAAGGACTCGAGCCACCCGAACAACTGCCTCTTTGAACTGCTGCGGTCAGGCAAGCGATACCGGAGTCTTAAGGCGAGCACAGAAAGACTCAGAAGAAGCTTCTATCCCCAGGCCATCAGGCTGCTAAACGAACAATAATCGCTAAACGAACAATAATCACTATGCAACAACCATCAAATGCACACAGCACACACACCCACACGCACACACTCACTCAAACAAACAACACACTGCAGCACCCACTCTCCACACTTTAGATCACACAAACACACTTACACTTTATATTTATTGATAAAGGATTTGCACTACAACTCGTACACCTACTGTGAATTGTACCTAAATTGCACCTCGTCCCATTTCTCCATTTCTGCCTTGCACTATATAGTATTGTATATTAGTACACTGCACAGTATTGTATATTGTATGGTAACTACGTCTATTCTGCATCGAACATTGTACATATGTCTAAACTGAACACTGTGACCTCATTTTTTTTACTTCTAATTTTACTATGTTATTTTATTTCATACTTATCTTGTCTTGCACAGTCTCTGGAGCGCAACAGTAAGAAGCATTTTGTATAAAAGTATTCTGTACTTCTGTATGACAACTATTAAAGAAACTTGAAACTTGAGATAATGTATGTACATTGTGCATAGCATGAATAAACATACAGATACATACAGGCATATGTATATATAGATAGATGAATACACAATGTGACGTGTACAGTGTTACAATGCCATTACACAATGCTATCATACAGTGCTACGTGGAATGACACAGTGGTACAATGAAGGTAGTCATGAATGCACTGCAAGACAGTTGTAAGCATAGCAACTAAATTGGGGAGAAAATTGGAGAGTGGAGAATAAAAAGGATACAGTAGAGGAAATTGAATAAGTATGATTTTTGGCAAGTGGTTTTGTGACTTCATATTGAATGTGATTTGTAGCTGATATATATTATTATTATTATTATTAATATAGAATGTGCTGAACTGGTAGTGATGGCAACTTGCCAAGCATAGGGGCACCAGAAACAACGAGATAAAACAATCACACTAGAATTGACTAGTCAAGTCAATAGTCAGTAACTACTTTTTACATTTAGTAATTTAGCTGACGCTTTTATTCAAAGCGACTTACAGCAAGATAGGTTCCTCTCTGGCAGCTAAGGGTCAGTGGCATTGTTCGTCAAATAATAACGAGCTTGAGTATTACACTCTGAGTGCATAGTAGTATACATATTAGCACAACAAGTAGTAGTAGGCCCGGACTGGCCATCGGGAGCACCGGGAGTTTTCCCGGTGGCCTGGCCTGCACAGATAAAAAAAAAAAAACGATATAAAAAAAAAGAAATTATTAATTTTTTTTTTTTTTATTATTATTTTTATTTTATTTTTTTTGCCAGGCCATTGTTTCTAGTTGTGGCGGCGGCGCGGCGCGATAGTTAGATAACATAGGTGGGTGGGGAACAACCAGGATTTCACTGTCTGCGACAGAGTTGGAGAACTATCTGACTCTCTCCCTCACGCGGACACACACACACACAATGGAGCCGTGCTGCCGCTTGTGATTGGTGGAGGCGGGACCAGGCGATACAACTGATTGACAGCGGAGGCGGCGAATGGAATGGCAGACGGCACTCAGATGCAGAATAACAGCCAGGCAGTGAGCCAGGTAGTGAGGGACTGGGAGAGATACAGTAGAGCGAAAGTCAATTAACGTTGATGTCAAGATGGACAGTGGAAGAAAGAGAAAGGGTGGAGGAGAGAGGGATAAAACAAAGAAAAAGAAAGGCCCTTACAGGAGAGAGTGGTTAACTGTATTTTAATAGTAAATAGAAAAATATGTTGTGCTCTTGCTTTTTTCTTTTTGAAGGTGGAGAGAGTAGCATTGCTAGTGCCACAACAGTTTTATTTGAGGTCCATAACAGTACATTGTACTAAGCAATTGTTGGCTCATTAGTTTGTGATTTACATGCACTAAAATTCACCAGAATGCAGGAAATTAAGTCTTTGTAACAAAAAAAATCCTGGTGGGGGACCCCCAGACCCCCCGCTTAAAAAGTGGCCTGATTGGGGCTATATTTCGCGCTATATCTCCCGGTATGAATTATTTCCCCAGTCCGGCCCCTATAAGCATAGTAGTAAGGTACATAGTAGTAAAATACATTTTCTTTTAAAGAGGTGTCTTTTTAGCCGACGGCGGAAAATTGCCCGGGTTTCAGCTCTCCTAACTGTGGTGGAGAATTTGTTCCACCATTGTGGAGCGAGGACCGAGAATAGCCGGCTTCTCTTTTACGACCCCCCAGGAGCTCGGATAGGAGTGGGTGCGTGTGGGTGTCTGGCAGCCAGAATATGCAGAGTGTAGGGGTCTGGAGGGTGGTGTGTAGTTAGAGACCATTGACCAGAGGTATAGGAGGGAGCCGCTCCCCCTGCCGCACGGCAGGCCTATGCCAGGTCGAGAACCTTCAAGTGTATTTGTGCGGCGATGGGAGGCCAGTGCAGCTCTCTGAGAAGTGGGGGTAACGTGGGCTGACTTTGATAGTAACTAGTACTATTAATCTACAAAATATAGATACTGTTCAGGGTATTTCATTGGTTATTTCAACCTATAAAACACCATCGCCAACTGATTCATCACCGACAACAACCGCCCAAAGAGTGCAGTTGTGGTTTGAGGAGTTGAGGTAAGACAAAAGTTCAGGCGCAGAGAAAACAGAGGACAGAGAAAATAAACCACTCCTGCGTGTGATCTCTCACACCTGGTGAACATCACTGATGCCGCACTGCACCTGACACAATCAACAGATAGCTCTGTTTAATCTGAGCAAATCTGGAATCCAGTGGACCGTAAGACACAAACGTCTGATGATATGTTGACAATGTTCTGCTCTCTCTCTCTCGGGACACGGACGTAAACTCTCTCTCTCTCTCTCTCTCTCTCTCTCTCTCTCTCTCTCTCTCTCTCTCTCTTCTGTCATTGGGTCAGACGAGGTGTTGATGTCTGGTTGCCTTTCTGACGAGCACTTGTTGTTTCTGCATCGAGGATGAGAATGCTGTGGGAGGTCTAGCATTATGAACGGATAGTGTCTGTGCCGATTACCACCGGCGTCTGTCCATGTGTGTGTGTGTGTGTGTTGGTGTGTGCATCTGCGCAGGCCTGCATATAAGAGCACGCAAATGTATACACAGACATATTAACACAACTCTCTACAGGTGACCTGCTGTAACCCAAGAGTACATCTCATCCATCTCTTTCAAACGAACAAACCCAAACACACAACATACCTCCGTACTGCATGGAGGCACTGTAGGGGCACCACGACAAATACGTGGAGCCTTTCCATGGCTACAAAATACAGTATTGGTTCAGAAGACCCTGACTCTTTTGTTTTTGAAAAAGAAAACAAATTTGAAGACCAAATCTTTTAATAATTTCTGTCAGTCTCCAGGAAGCGGCCACTTTGCAGACAGTGGCAAGCTTTTCTCTGATTGTTTGCATTTTTAAGGCAGTCTTTTTGGGCTCGCCATCTTCTAACATTACACTCTGTAACATCATATTCCTTGGCTGCTTAACACTTGTTTGATGTGCTTGATTGATTGATTGATTGAAAATTGTATTAACAGATTGCAGAATGGGTACAATACAGTACAGCTCAACACACAATTGTTAAGGGGATGCAGACCAGAGAAAGACTTTCGTCTTGTTTACATCAGGGTCCCCCGTTTTCAATTCATCATAACATATATGACATACATGACATACAGATAGACAGTACTGCTACATCTATACATTTATGACATACCAGATTTACAAATACAGTACTGTTTTTGATACAAGAAGAGTCTAAAAAAGAGAGTATATACATTTGACGAAGAAACTGTACATTGGAGGAGGTTGGTAGGTAGGAGGTTGGTAGGAGGGGCGGAGGGGGGGGGGGTTGGGTAGGTGGGGTGGGGTGGGGGGGAAACTACATTGGAGGGGGGGGGGGGTAACTGTACATTGGATTATCGACTTGGTCCCAAGAAGAGGGTCTCGTGTATTATTGGGTTTAATAGGAGATTTATTGTACATTGGAGGGGGTTGCGTTAGGACATTTACAGGGGCCAGTTTCAAATTGCAGTCTCTCGTAGGTGCTCTTTGAGAGTGGTTTTGAAAGTGGGTAGTGATTCACATTATTTTACGCTGTGTTGTGGCAGAATGGTAAGATTGCCTAAATCTTAGAGTGAAGGAGCGCAGTGCGGCGGACACAGAACTTGTACTCATTCCGCGTTCTCGCTCTTTGCCTCAGTGCGCAGAGTGCGGGTATCTAAGATGTGTGTTGTTGTTTTTTGCACCCGTCACTACAGGTGTGTGCGTGACGAGGAGGGGGAGAAAGGCGTTGCTTGGGGAACACTCGTTTGGCACGAACTGTCGTTGTGAATGTATAATGACTTTTAAAGGTGTAGGCCGCCGAAAATAAGCACAATACAGTAAACTTTCTAATAACTGACCACCAGCTACTGTTACCATCTTCACCAATTCAGCTCCTTGTATGTATGTATAATGAAGGCACACATTGAAGACCTTACTTTCGCCAGCCTGCCTCCATCTTAAAACAAGAGAGACAACATCCTAATAATGTTTTGGAATAGACCTCTCAAGTGTTGTTGTCATTTAGAAAGAAAAGAAGAAGAATATATATACATATTTATTTGTGAAAATGAACTGTTCTCACCTTTCAACCTTTCAAAGAGAACCTTTCTAAAAGTCAGTTTTTCCTTTACAGTGCATCTGGGGTGAGAGACAAAGTGACGTTTTACAGGAAGATTATATATTTAGTTAATTAGTCTATTTTTAAGAGCCACATTGTTACTGTAACACCAAAGGAGAGGATGTTGCAGTTTTGTTCTGCCGCCCGCTACTATCAGAGTGCACTGAACCTGTGCTGCAATGCTAAGCTAGTTTTGGCTAGCAAATCTTTCCTTTTATAAATTGCCGCTTAGAAATAATAAAAAAAAAATATATATCCCCTGCCTTATCAAAGAGAGAAATGTATATTAGATATTGATATAAGACCTCATTCAAGGTAAAGAGTCTGTGTGAACCACAGACAAAACTAGGGGCAACATTTTAATAACCAGTTCATTTCTCCACAGCCAGGGAGCCAGTTGGAGCTAGACTCCCTTATTTGGAAATTATGCTTGAGAGGTCAGAGTCATCTAGCTGGCAAGTTTACCATATAATGTAAACTAATGTGCATTGCCCCTTGATACAACTAAAATAAACAGCAACAGTAAATTGCACTAAAGACACTAACGTTTTGTGTCTTTAGTGCAATTTACTGTTGCTGTTTATTTAGTGACTAAAGGCATAATTACGGTAAGTATTCAAGTTTGCTTTTATTTGTCACTTATAAAGTACATTACAGTGAGATGCTTGGTTCTGTATTCTAAAGGTACTTCATCATAATCAAGTCACGATTAATCATAATGCACAACGCCTAAGTGTGATTCTCAGCATACATAATGGCTTAGTATGGCCCCAATTAACAAAACTAAATTACAACTGTGATGGGACTGTTTCTAATTAGTTTCATGAGGGGATATAACTTGATATAAGAGCGCTATATTAAAACACAAATATGAATGGACGCACACACGCCAACCTCTCCCCTGGTTCATCACGGCAGCCCTGCCCTTTTTGATGTTCTGGTTGAGTTCAGTGTTTGTTAATACTGGCTGCTGCATGGCTGTCTACCGCCAGGAGGGACCTGCCCTAGGTAAGCACTGACACAGGTTGGGTCATGTCTACCTAACTGACTGGGTAGAGAGCATCATGGAAGGAATACACTTGGAAAGAGAAAATAGAGAGGGAGAATGGGATGTGTGTGTGTGTGTGTGTGTGTGTGTGTGTGTGTGTGTGTGTGTGTGTGTGTGTGTGTGTGTGTGTGTGTGTGCGTGCGTGTGCGTGTGCGTGTGCGTGCGTGCGTGGATGGGATGGGGTGCCTCCCTTTAACAGAATGAGGAACAAATGAAGCCCTCTTTCAACAGAAGCAGTGTAAGAGTGGAGCTGTTAGCAGAGTACTTTAAAGGTGCACTATGTAATTTCGGTGGGAGATTGGTTTACATTTGCAGAGTGTGCAATTAGTTTACAAAACATATATTACATGTAATACATAGAATTATTGTATCTTATGACATGTAATCATGAATCAAAGAGAAAATATTTTTGAGTTAATGTGAACCAAATATGCAACCTAGAATATGCAAAGTCCTGCATTTGTAAACAACAATAACAGCAGCAGCAGCAACAACAACAACAACAACAACAACAACAACAACAACAACAACAACAAATAGTATGATCTTTTTATTCAATAATGAAAATATTGTTTTACATGTTGGCACTTCTCTGACCCAAAACGACATAGTGCACCTTTAAGTTCTAGCTTCACATGAATTGGATGAAGCTCAAATGGCTGGGCTTTCCATCAGCGAGGGATTTAGTCATTTCACCACTGATCATGTAATTAATGCACTTTAGCCATCTGTAAATATGTAGACTCTGCATAGTTTTAGAGATACACTCTATATAATATCAGCACTTTTGATATGTAAGCTGAAATATCATTATACATAGCTGTAAATGTCTGTTGACCTCTGTAGAAATGTGTATGGAGACATATTTGTTGGCACTGTGGAGCATTTATATCAGGGCTTGTACAGACTGGAACGTGTGCCCATTGACGTTGCATTATAGTTTCCTGGCTAACTATCCAGAGCTACAGTATGAATAACAGTATGGATTGTGCTGAGCATAACCAACTCAGTGAAGTAGCCGCCCAAACCCCTTAGGCTAATGCAGGAAACAGTACTGCTCACTGATGTTTTACATGAGGGTTCCAAGTCATACGGAAATTATTTAATATCAGGTCACAAATAATTTTACCACCACTGAAACTACGATTGCAACTAGCCTACCACATGCCAGGGATTTATTTTTATTTTTGCAGGATTTTCGGAGAACGCATGGCACTTGAGACAAAACACACTATATCCTATATAATTGTATATGAATACCTCTTGTTTCTTTGTTTACATACATTGCTTACAGCTTGTGTTATATTACGTTTTATTGTATTTTCTTTTTTTTGTGGCCATCTTGGTCATAATTTGTCAAGTAATTTGTCAAGTGTACTATTATATACTTATTGTTTATGTGTCTTGTAAGCCCATATGGGCTGGGCATACACCTGTATGTAAGACACGAAAATAAAAAAACATCAAATCAAATCACCACAACTACTGTACTACTACTGCTACTGTTACAGTTTCTATTCTTACCTCCATCTCGAAAGTCATGGAAAAAATTGTCTACGAACAGGTCGAAAAGTACCTGGCGGAAAAAAATCTAATCTACGAATTCCAATCTGGCTTCAGAACATCCCACTCCACTGACACATGCCTTCTCTATTTGAACGACCACATCAAACGAGAGGTGGACGCGGGCAAATACTGCGGCATGGTCATGCTGGACCTACAAAAGGCCTTCGACACTGTCAATCACTCCATTCTGATTGACAAGCTAAAAGCAATTGGTTTTGATAGTCTATCAGTGAGCTGGATGCAATCCTACCTGGAGGGGAGAGAACAGATGGTAGAGGTAAACGGTACCCTATCCCCCCCCTCACAGTGAGCTATGTTCCACAAGGAAGCATACTAGGACCGCCACTGTTCCTAATTTATGCAAATGACAGTGTCGTCAGCTTGTGACTGCAACTTGTTCCTGTTTGCGGACGACTCAGCCCTGCTGGTCTCTGACAAGAACAAGTTACAGGTTGAAAAAACCCTCAGCTCAGAACTCGGCAGAATCTGCACCTGGCTCGCTGATAACAAACTATCATTACACATGGGTAAAACAGAGTCCATTCTTTTCGGATCAAATAACAAACTCAGCAAGACCGACGGCTTCTCAGTTACAGTGGGTGACAATATTGTCACAAGGAAAGACAAAATGACATACCTAGGTTCCATCCTAGAGGCAAATCTTTCCTGTGACAAAAGGTGATCCAATGTAATCAAAAAAGTCAACCAACGAACTAGATTCTTGTACCGGATCTCCTCTCTGGTGAACAAGAATACCATGAAGACTCTGGCAGGAGCACTCATTCAGGGGTACTACGACTATACTTGCACCTCATGGCACCAAAGTACCTCAAATGCGCTAAAAACAAGATTACAAACATCACAAAACAAACTAGTCAGACTACTGCTTGACCTTACTCCTAGAACCCACCTCACCCCTGCCCACTTTGATAACCTAGGATGGCTTAGAGTAGAAGACAGAGTACAGCAACTTGCAATGGGCCTGGTCTACAAGATACACTACACGACTAAGATACCCATGTACATGTCAAAATGTACAGTAAGTGCGCGTGCACGTGGTGTCATTAAAACACAGTGCAACCAGCTTTGAAATCACCAACGCACCCCTGCTACTACTACTACTACTACTACTACTACTACTACTACTACTACTACTACTACTACTACTACTACTACTACTACTACTACTACTACTACTACTACTACTACTACTACTACTACTACTACTACTACTACTACTACTACTACTACTACTACTACTACTACTACTACTACTACTACTACTACTACTACTACTACTACTACTACTACTACTACAACTACTACAACTACTACTACTACTACTACTACTACTACTACTACTACTACTACTACTACTACTACTACTACTACTACTACTACTACTACTACTGTTGTAGCCAATTTGATGATTTTACTGTGGTTACTTTATTGTATGAAGGTGCTGTGTTATTGTGAAGGTGTTATTGAGATTATTGACTAATTAGCTGGGCAGGTGGCATAGGCGGGGCTCAGATGATCTCGGGCACAGCCTATTTGTATGTGTGTCACAGGTGCGCAGCGGGAGGGAATCGGGGAAACGTTACAGGGAAGCCACACAGTTTTTCAACCGTGCGTGTTTTGTTTGTTTTCAGTAGTTTTTAGTTATTTTTCAGGTTTATTATGCAACACTAGTCATTTGTTTAGGTTACAGTTTAAACACAGAGTTTATGTTATGCTTTGCTTTTTCCACCCTGCAAGCGAAAATAAAACTTTTTAAATGCACTCAACGAGAAGACCTGATTTACTATCAACAAGCACCACGCGTTGGAAAGAGCTTCGTACCATATTCCCTCACTGGCATCTTTTAGTTGTTCGGTTTTTTTATTTTTTTTTATTTTTTAATATATCGCATATGAGTAATGGAAATCATTCAGTTCTGTTTTACGGACTCTTATCTTTCTAAAAATATGTGTGGTATTGTAGATTTTTTCGTGTAATACATTTTTTTCCATTAGTATAATGTGCTAGTGAGTAAAATTGTCATATGGTGTGACATGAAGGTTATTCTGTACAAAATTGAAAAGGGGTGTATTTTAATTATATGTTTATTTATCAGCATTCCTCATCACTACTCTACACATTTCTAGCTCTTCCTTGTGCAAATTAGTTCCATTTTGCATAATTTTTCTTAATCAAAACTCATGGTAAGACGAGTGCACTAAATTTGACTATGTATTTCTAATTCATTTTGGCAAACTTTCTTATAAAAACACCAAAATGCTAGAAATATTTTGTGACACTGTTATTTATCTGTCCCATTGATGATTTTAACATTTCTTACCAAAAAGCCTTCATAATTTCATAATTCTGAAAGTCACACCAAATGATATGCCGTCACGCCATATGATGAATCACACCACACAACAACCCGTAATGCAAAAACATGTATTTAATAAATTTAACAAACAACCAAAAACATATGAATTATATCATGGGTTCAAATTAAGAAAAACTTTTATAAAATGTTATAAACAGTGTGTCACAAAATACATCGTATAGCACTTGGGTTCTGAACAACTGAAGAACCTGAAGAAACATATGAATTAATCGTCCAACAATCAATTGTAATAATCATTGAAATTTCTTGTTAATAATTTTTTTTATTCAAGACATACATTAAATGTAGTCGAACATAACAGTAGAATCATTTTGAAAAACTGTTTTAAAATAGTGTCTCACAAAAGACATTAATAGCACTTGGGTTCTGAACAACTGAAGAACCTGAAGAAACATCGTCCAACTGTATTAATTCCAAGGTGCTGTCTCATTTGAATATTGTCTTATCAATTCTAATAATCATTGAACATTTATTTCTTTTGTAAGTCAAGGCAATTTAGTTGAACAGTGACTGAACAACAAGCCTCAATTATGTATTGCCGGCTCAGTACTGATTGAACAGAAGCCAGTCGTAGTTGGCAAGCATGGCAAACCGACTGCAATGCTGGGGTTGTGATTTTACTCAGTATTTATTTTTGGTGGTAGAAAATGCAGTCGGGCCTCCTTGGCCACACAAAAGCATTCTGCCTCCCAAGCTGCTCCAGACAATTCACCTTCAGCTCATCCTCATCTATTTCCATTATCTGCCCCACATATGGCCTTTCTCCATACTTCACTATTACAAATAGCCCCTCAACATACTTTTCATCATCATCATCATCATCATCATCATCATCATCATCATCATCATCATCATCACCATCTTCATCAATGAGATCTGACTGAACTTGAATGATGACGGGACCTTTGCTTGATGGGTCAGGTGGCACATCAGCAGAAGAGCTACTTGACTCTGCACGGGGCACATCCGATGTGTTGTGGTCAAACTCAAGTTGAGTTGGCTGGTAGCAATCTGTTTTCTCAGACCCCATGTCAAATCTTCACCTTTTTCATCCAAGTGTGTGCGCGCGCACGCGTGTTTACACTATGAGATTTCTAGATATACTGGGCTTTTCTACCTGTGTACAGCACATGTTGTACAACTACAGTAATATATTTTATACGTTTAATGGTTAAATTAACTTTTCTCGTCTTCTTCTCAGGACATCCTCTCTCCTTACAGGATCTCCATTTAGCCTCTCCCTGTATTCTCTTGTTCTGTCTGTACTTGCCATTCCTCTATGAAATCTGTCTCAAACTGAAAAACAAGTGAAAGGGAAATATTTCAACTACAACATCTTGTAGATAGACATGGATTTAGTTTGAGAAATGGAATAGTAGGGAAGTAGGGATACAAGTAGGTATACCTTAGAAAACGTGTTTATAATACAGTGACAAAGTGTTAAAAGGACAAAATATTCATTAAACTTAAGTATTAGTTATAAAATATGTATGAAATAGGATTATATATGTAGGTAGGCCTATTAGTTATAAAATATGTATGAAATAGCATTATATATGTAGTTAAATGCAGTTCATATCATATAGTGTGACACATGAATCATATGGTGTGACGAGAAAACCCTGTCACACCATATGATGAAGTGTCACACCATATGATGTTTCATGAACTTAGCACACCATTGTGCATTGGGGTTATATGCTAGCATGCTAACAACATGCTCATTGGCACATGGCAATATAGATTTAAGTTTAGTATTGACTAAAAAGTATCTTGTTTTTGGGATTTTTGCGTAAAATGCATCACACCAAAAGACAGTGTGAAAGGTCTAAAAGTGGAAGTGCCAAAATATACCTTATATATTGAGAAAACTAAGAGGGGTAACTCACCTTCTAACCTTGTAATGACTTTTCAGAGATGTTGTCCTACTTCCTGAAAAGATGAAGGACCCCTCCAACCCAAAGGTTTCCAAACAATTGCCTGTTGAAGAATATGAAAATGCCATCACACCATATGATATCCAATTTTGGGACAAAACCTTTTTGTTTCTGGAGCATTCAAAATATTATGCCTGGACTTTTAGAAGATCACACTAACAAGTAGACATCTGAGTTGTCAATATGTAGTTAAATAAATAACAAATGTAAAAATTCTCTTGTTTTTATTCAAAATCAAACTTTGTAAAATGTCCGTGGGACAGTCACACCATATGAGCTTTTACTCATTTGGCTGACATTTTTGAATAACTGGAACAATATTCGCAAGAATTCTCTGTGCATTCATATAATACTAAATGTTCTGTGCAATATAACAAAATGTTCTCATATATTTTTTCATTATTTACTTATCTTTGACACTAAGGACTCCAAAAAGGCCACGTCACGTCAACCACCCATACTGTATATGTATAGTGTGATTTTGCTAACTCTGTAACCCTGCGTCATCCTAACAACTGTTCTCTGTGGGACCTCATCCCTCCGGCCTGCACTCACCCACGGATCTCACCAGCCTGCACCCCCCTGGAACTCACCTACGCACTTGCCTGTTTGTCGCTCCTCCCGCTCCCTGTACTTCATCACCAGTTCACTTGATTGATTGATTGATTGATTGATTGATTGATTGATTGATTGATTGATTGATTGATTGATTGATTGACAACTTTATTAACAGATTGCAGAATGGGTACAATACAGTACAGCTCAATACACACAATTGTTAAGGGGATGCAGACCAGAGAAAGACTTTCGTCTTGTTTACATCAGGGTCCCCCATTTTCAATTCATCAGGACATATATGACATACATGACATACAGATAGACAGTACTGCTACATCTATACATTTATGACATACCAGATTTGCAAATACAGTACTGTTTGTGATACAAAAAGAGTCCAGAAAAGAGAGTATATACATTTGACGTAAAAACTGTACATTGGGGGAGGTTGGGGAGGTGGGGTGGGGTGGGGTGGGTGGGGGGGCTGTACATTGGAGGTGGTTGGGTGGGTGGGGGGGTGGGTGGGTAGGAGGTAGGTAGGAGGTAGGTAGGGGTGGGTGGGGAACACTGTACAACTAAGCAAAACTGTACATTGGAATATTGACAAAACCATACTTGGTCATTTACTGTACATTGGAGGGGGTTGGGTTAGGACATTTACAGGGGCCAGTTTCGAATTGCAGTCTCCCGTAGGTGTTCTTTGAGAGTGGTTTTGAAAGTGGGTAGTGATTCACATTCCTTTACAGCTTTGGGTAGTGCGTTCCACATTGATGTGGCATAATTGCGAAACGTGTTTAGTCCCTTGTTTGAGCCGAATCTGGGTTTAACATGATTTGTGGAGCTCCCTCTGGTGTTGTGATCGTGGTATTCACTGACCTTTGGGAAGTATTTTGACATGTACATGGGTACTTTGGTCGTGTAGTGTATCTTGTAGACCAGGCCCATTGCAAGTTGCTGTACTCTGTCGTCTACTCTAAGCCATCCTAGGTTGTCAAAGTGGGCAGGGGTAGTCTGACCAGTTTGTTTTGTGATGTTTGTAATTTTGTTTTTAGCGCCTTTGAGGTGCTTTGGTACCATGAGGTGCACGCATAGTCGTAGTACCCTTGAATGAGTGCTCCTGCCAGAGTCTTCAGGGTATTCTTGTTTACCAGAGAGGAGATCCGGTACAAGAATCGAGTTCGTTGGTTGACTTTTTTTATTACATTGGATGCCATTTTGTCACAGGAAAGATTAGCCTCTAGGATGGAACCCAGGTAGGTAATTTCATCTTTCCTTGTGACAATATTGTCACCCACTGTAACTGAGAAGCCGTCGGTCTTGCTGAGTTTGTTATTTGAAGCGAAGAGAATGGACTCTGTTTTGCCCATGTGTAATGATAGTTTGTTATCAGCGAGCCATATGCAGATTTTGCCTAGTTCCGAGCTGAGGGTTTTTTCAACCTGTAACTTGTTCTTGTCAGAGACCAGCAGGGCTGAGTCGTCTGCGAACAAGAACAAGTTGCAGTCACAAGCTGACGACATGTAATTTGCATAAATTAGGAACAGTAGCGGTCCTAGTATGCTTCCTTGTGGAACACCACAGCTCAATGTGAGGGGGGGGGGGGGGATAGGGTAGCCCCCACCTTTGCACAGACTTTTCCCAGCCCCTGGATCTTTGTTGTCACTACCCCTCCTGGTGCACTGTTTTATGTTTAATGTCTACATGTCTCTCTGTGCTCTTCCCCTGCTACATTGTATCTTGTTCCCTTGTTAATTGTTATTTATTAGTTCCTTGTATTGTTCCCTGTTTATTTCCCCAGTGTGTTTGGTATTATGTTTTCCTATCCCTCTTGTGTTAGTTAGTTCTACCTTCCCTCTCAGGTGTGTCTTGTTACCAATTACCCCCTTGTGTTAATCAGCCTGTGTATTTATGCCTCTGTACCCCTTGTCTCTCCGTGGCGTCATTGCGTTTCCTGCTTTGTTCCCCTTGGTCTGTTCCTGCCGTTTTCGGATTAGTCTTGTCTCCTTGTATCCTGGCTCTCTCACCTGGTAATGTTTTTGCACCGTCTTGTGACGTGTCTTTTTGTTTTGTACATTTTTGGACTTGCTCTCTCTTTATGAGATTATTCTTTGTTTTGTATTTTCAGCACCTTCTTGTGATGTGTCTTTTTGTTTTGTAAATTTTTGGACTTGCTCTCTTTATGAGATTATTCTTTGTTTTGTATTTTGCCCTCTGCCAGTCTTAAGATGAGCTATTCCTTGTTTTGTTTTACTGCTGCCTTTGAAGTACTTTTGTTACACTTCACCCCTGGCTCGAAGTGTTCAAATTAAAGGAGCAGTGCTCACTTTTGACAATTCACATCTACCTCTCCCTCATCTCTGTTTGCGCTTGGGTCCATTGCCAACACAATCCTTAACAGATAGACTATCAAAACCAATTGCTTTTAGAATGGAGTGATTGACAGTGTCCAAGGCTTTTTGTAGGTCCAGCATGACCATGCCGCAGTATTTGCCCGCGTCCACCTCTTTGCCCACGTCCACCCTACCCCTTGTCCTTCCCTGGCTGCCTTTAATCCTAAACCGCCTCATTCTCCTGTACCTGTGTTCTGCTCTTGGGTTCTAGACACCCCCTTAACACTACTACTACTACTACTACTACTACTACTAGTACTGCTATTACTGCTACTACTGCTGCTACTACTGCTACTACTACTACTACTACTACGCTACTACTACGCTACTACTACTACTGCTTCTACTGCTACTGCTACTACTACTACTGCTCAGTGGTGCGTTGGTGATTTCATACCTGGTTGCACTGTGTTCTAATGACGCCACGTGCGCGCGCATAAATGTTCCCCCGCGTGCGCACAGACTAAAGACAATGCCTAATTGCCTCTAGGAATGGAATGGAACACATTTCATTCACAAGTTTTGTGTGACTGTATCTGAGGACGTATTTGAACACACCTGACGACCTGAGCTATTGTTATGCAAAGTAGCCAGGTGGGTACTTGGCGAGTTGGCGCATCAGTCGAGTGCAGCGCATTCCTGTGTGCATGTGCATGCTTCTGCTCACAGAGCCGGTTGCTCGGCGTGCAACCCCGTCCCATGACCAACGCACCCCTGCTGCTACTACTACTACTACTACTACTACTACTACTACTACTACTACTACTACTACTACTACTACTACTACTACTACTACTACAATACCCCTGGGACAAATGGCGCTGTTTATACAATCAGGCAATCAGACATACAAGCATACACACTTTGCATATAATGACAAATGTCAGTCAGCTTTACCCCCTATGGCCCTGGTTGCCCCCTGCCCCTTACAACCTAGATATTCCTCAGATACACCAGAGATTCCCTTATGCATTCTCCATGAGTGGAGGTCCGCAGGTCTGTATGCATGCAGCCTAAGTGCCCCCCCTGGGACTGGTCTAAACAAGGGAGCAGTGCCCTGTCAATTACCCCCAAGAGTCAACACACACAGGCGCACACACAAATATGTGCACACACACACACATGTATGCAGACACAGACATACACTTACATGGAGCCGTGGCATCATGGATATGTATGACACACACACACACGCACGCACGCACGCACGCACACACACACACACACACGCACGCACGCACGCACACACACACACACACACACACACACACACACACACACACACACACACACACACACACACACACACACACACACACACACACACACACACACACACACACACACACACACACACACACACACACACACACACACACACACATATTCAGACCCAGGTGGCTGGTCTAAGCCTACCCTGCGAGGATTTGTCAAAGCGCTTGTTTAACACAGACGTCAAAGCGAGAGAACAAGGAGAGAGAGGGAGCGTCTTCAGACAGAGATGTAGGTCTCCGGCTCCTTTGATTGACGGGGAGGCCAAGCTCTCAATTTAACCACGTCCACAGCTGTCAAGAGCACCTCCTGCATGATCAAATACGCCGTTCAATTTATGCCGCTGCTCATGTTCTGGTGTTAGGAAGGCCGAGAGGGCTTTGCATCTGAACATGTCACATCAGGGTGGTCCGGGTGGCGTGGCTGGGCTGGAGCGTGTGCGTGTTGTATGTAGTCACCATGTTGTGTGTTTTATGACATTTGACACATTTGACCGTATTAATTAATGTTGTGTTTCTTTTTCAAATGTAGCCAAGAGTGAAGACCTTAACCCTATCAAAACAGCAGTCAAAGTGTATATTTTCAGGACTACGTTTGTTTACCGATGTTTTTAAGATTGACCGAAAATAATAATAAAATAATAAAAATGTGAATTCTATCTCTCTTTTATCGTAAAACCGCGAGGAAATGACTAAATCCAGATTGAACACTGCCATTGGAAATAAGAGTTTTTTTCCCTATCCATAGATGTATGATTTGACCATAATAAGGTCAAGGTCAAGGTTAAGGTCAAGTTTGAATGTATAATTCAAATGGATTTTAATGTATTACTGTATCTACAAATCCTTCTGTTTAATCATCTTCGCTTTATTCATTTGCTTATATTTTTTGTACACTTGATCTCTACCACTACTGTGGACCAAATGGACATTGGATGTACCAGATGGCGATCAAACAATTGGAATATTATTTTTGGAATACTCCCGATCAGTGGTAAGGACGATCTGACGTACATTTTTGCTTGATCCTGCATGCAATGCTTTTATACCGATCGGGCTGATAAGCGTTTTAGTGTTCAATACGAATGCCGTTACTGACAATCAAATAATCAAAGAAATTACCCCCCCCCCCCTTTCATGCATTCATGATGGAACATAATACCTATGATATAGATTTGATTTAGGAATAATAGCGTGTACAGGCAAGAAAGGGCAACGTCTATAGTGGAATTGACGTGTAGGGCTATAACTCAGCATTTCGGGAATTACCTTAGACCGCTCTAAAACCATACTTATATTCACCACGGTATAACATGGGAACGTATGGATGGAAAAATATATAAATTTTCACATATTGAACGATAGATAGGTGATGTCAAATGGGCCATAGTATTGTATCCATAGCTATAATATAGAATATAGTTATAGCTCTACAAACAAGGTTTGTATATAAGGTATATAAGTTGATCTTTTTGTTCAGTTCTCCCTCACTCTGCAGCAGCAACCCTGGTTGTTTTTATTTAATTTGTTTGGTATAATTTCTGTCCATTTAGTTAACCTTTTTTTTATTATTTTAGATTAGATTAGATTCAAATGTATTGTGATTATACAGCACAAGTACAGTAGTTTGGCATCCCATCAGAGTGCAGTAACGGTAATGTGCTGTGTCCATTACTAGTTGCAGGTGCGAGTTGGCCCCAACACAATGAAAGAATGTATAAGAAGATGACATTTCATCAGATGGGGGTCCCTGACCTATCAGGGACATGTTTCCTGAAGCTCACTTGTTTCCTAAGATTACACTAGTGACCTGAAAGATGATAATGCAGAAGTATTCCTTCTTCAAAGCCCCAAGTATCTGATTATCTTGTTCTTTATCAACCATCACTCATATATGGCCCAGAGATAACAACGATGTGGATGTTGATACAGGCCTTGTTTGAATAAGTACAGGTAGTTAGCATCAATCACACAATCGCATATTAGCTTTCCCGTACAAAACAGTGTCATGGTTAATTTGATGGTAACTTCAGGTATTTACCATGGGACTGTCAAGCTAAAAGTCATGTATGATACCACTTTTGTACTTAAATAATACCATGGCATAATGTAATTTAAACCATGATATTCATATGACAGTGACCAAAATAATTATGGACCAAAATATGATGGAAATAAATGTGAAATATTATGATTTTATATATATACTTTTAATACCATGATACTTTTCTTGTAAGGGTTATTCCATAATACTATATATATATATTCATGTTGGAAAACAACTGGTCTCATATTAATTTGATAACAAGTCCATTTATAATTTCAAAGCTTGAAAATGTTAAATTATAAGTAAAGACCTTAGATTGGTGGAAATAAAAATAATATGAATATTTGATAACTACTGTTAAAGTGGCAGCATGGTGGTGCAGTGTTTAGCACTGTTGCCGTTCTGCAGGAGGCCTTTCTGTGTGGAGTTTGCATGTTCTCCCCATGTTTATATGACAAACATATAGACATGCATACTCCTGTCATTACCTTTGAGAAAGGTACTGGCATTTTGTGATGTGATTATGATGGGAGAATATTGTGCATAGCTGGCATTTGTAATCCCCAGGCGTCGCACTGTGTGGCTGCCCACTGCAGACCAATGCAGAGAACGGATTTCCCCAAGGAGATTATTTTCTTTTTAATACATGCATGCAAGGAACATACTGCATGCTCTTGATCAAGGCCCTGGTGTAGGAGAACTGGAATGAGTTCCCGGGTGCTGGAATGTTGGCCACAGCTCCTGAATAGTTAGGATTCTACTAATTATAATAAAAAAAATTCAGCCCAGGACTCAAATGATCAATTAAATATCCCCCACCAAAGTCCCAATGTACACGTTTGGAAACCAATGGTGTAAAAATTAACAAGACACCGCACACGAGTCAGGTTGTTGTGTCTATCACCTCAGTCATGCTCCATCTACCTCCATCCTTCACTCCTGTGCCTTCAAACGGCATGATTATCTGATTTGGACAGGCACTCATTTGAAACGGCATGTGAGGTGAAAGATGAATTCACACATGACAGCTGTGTGGTGGAGTGGACTGAGAGTGAGGGATAGTGACGATGCAAGCCAATGTTTTGATGGACATAATTCAAATCCACAGTTTTATCTTGTAGTGTTAGGGAGTGGCTATATTCATCCATCGCAAAACAGAGAGAACACAGACATAAAGATATTAACAGTTTTTTTTTAAAGAATTAAGGCCTAATTGTGTGTTTGCAGAAACAACAGCTTTGCTAATAGACCATGACATATCCGTCAGTTCCAAAAACTCATCCTCTCTGACAGGCACGTGTATAGATAGCGTTCAAGGGGGGCTCGAGATCCTGCCCTTTTGCCCCCAGTCAAAAAGTTACCCTTTTTTTTGTCTGGTGTTAATTGTATTTATTTCTCCATTTTGTATTGAAATTCTATCAACTATAAAGAGAGAAATGTATAGTAATATCCCCCCAAAACACACCTTGTGAATTTAAAACATAGTGTGATGATGGATGTTGGGGGCGTGGCAACATGGGGTGGGTGCCCATGTTTGTTTTTATGCTTGAGCCCATGCTCCCCCAAATGTCTGTGCATGGCCCTGCTCTTCAACCTTTCCTGTCCATCAAAAGGGATCCAAATCTGGTGGAGATGGATACATCATCAGCCCTGTCCAATAAACGCATACTCCTCATTCAAAAAAATAATAATTCAAAAAAATTAAAAACAGACATAGGTGGACAGACACAATGGATCAATGTAGTCGGGCCCTTACTTGAAATATGAATCAAATCTTTTTACAAACATATATCCCATCAAGTTGTCATCTTTGTAAATCAACACCACCAACACCAACACCGAAAATATTTGTACTTCCTGATTAGCCTACAATTACTTTCATTTCAAGCAGCTTCCTGATCCACTGTCCACAATGGTCAAAATGACTATTCAATTAATAGAGAGGTGGAGTAGCATTTGGTCTTGGTATTCCAGTCGAGAGGAATGACTGATGTTGTTCTCAGAAAATGTAGCTGCTAATAGTGAGTGAGTAAGATTACAGTTGTCATGCAGGCGTGCTGTGTTTCTGCAGTTAGTGGAGCAGAGAGAGAGAGAGAGAGAGAGAGACACACAGAGAGAGAGAGAGAGAGAGAGAGAGAGAGAGAGAGAGAGAGAGAGAGAGAGAGAGAGAGAGAGAGAGAGAGAGAGAGAGAGAGGGGGATAGAGAGAGCTATGTAAGTGGCCCATTGAACATCAAGCTAGATCAGCTGGAGAAATGTCTCTCTGTTGCGTTTTGCTTAGCATTGACTTATGATCACAAATTATGGTAAAAACAAAACAAAACAAAACAAAAATGCACCATGTGGTAACCGGGGGGGGGGGACTATTAATTTAGACCTGGGCTTCTAATTGAGACTGGCATTCATTTGTAGATACTGTAGATCCTTCAAGGGAAATTTGGCTTTCACACAAGCTACACTAGAGGGAACAGAAGAAACGCCATCAGGTACCACATGTATCAACATGGCTAAATCAAAACAATAAAAAAGTATGTGAAAAACAGCAACCATCAATTAATCCATCTACAAAGGCTGGCGAATACGTATGAACACAGTCATTATCGACATCATCAGAAAGTCCCATCTTGTGATGCAGAGACTACCACAAGACCACAGATCGAGTGTGGTAGCCAAAAGTCTGATATGGAAGTGACTACGTCTAAGGGATAATGCCAGCTAATACCGAGGATAAACAGTGGGCTTCAATGAGAGTGAGTCTTGAAGTCTGCCACCCAGGAGCCACAATGGAGGGGAGTTTACTTTATTTCAGGAAGAAGCCCACAGTGCTACTCAAAGCCCTGTAGTCCATACGCTAAGCTCAGCATTCCTGAGATGTTTTGCTCTCGAGGACCAGTGACCTGGTTGTCTTTTTGCCTTGAAGATCCACATGCAGGTCCCATTTTCCACGTGAAACTAATACTAGAAAACAGTACATTTGTATACCAGATAATTAGACCGGGGGCCGCTCCGTAACATCCTGGGGCCTGGCACTGGTAACCCGCACCTTAGTTTGAGAAACAAAGCTGGCAAGGTACCTCTATGGTAAGGTACATCTTAAAATCATCAATCAACTTACTTAAGCCTTAAACACTTAACTTAAGGCATAAATCTGGACTTACTCACTCACTCACTCACTCATTCAACCACATTCAATTACATGGATTTATCAATCATGTAATAGTTAGTCTACACAGTCATCACTAACGGCCCGTCAAAATACACTCCTATGCAGAGCTGTCTCTACGCCTGTACGATACAGTCTGCTAAACAGCTCTGTACCAAATCCAGACATCCGTGACCACATTAGTTTGAAAGACCAATGCGACTGCGAGTTATGCAGTGATGTAGTTATCATAAAAGTAAACGTAAGAAACCACACCTTTATGGCTGCGTTCATCGTCGTTTCCATGGACACAGTGAATAAACAAGGCTGTAGAGACTTCAATTAAATTATTTAACTTTTTTCAACACATTTTTGGTTCTTATTCATCATAAGAGACAAAAGAGATATGGTGGGAATAATAATATAATATTATTTATTCAATATGTTGAGGTAAGGTAGCACTGGTTAGTTGACTTCCTCTTTGGGCAGAGATATTTGACAGTGGAACGCAAGTGGAATGTCGTCTAACTCTCTGAAAGCTGTCAAGAGCGAGGACCGCGTAGACTCAACCATTAAATTACCTGCTTATTCCACATCATTGCTTGTGGCTGAGTCTACCTGGTCCTCATTCTAAACCATAACAAAATCTAAAAGCACCTTTAACCTAAGCTGCAGCCCTATTTTCAGAAAATATGCCAAGAAATACATGCCCAAGTAAATGGAAGATTGCTCCACTTCCACAAGGTAAATTTGCATGTTCTTGGTATCTAGAAATATCTATGGACCTCAGGGAATGTATTCCTAGTGTCAGAAATATTGTGTCTGTTACTATGCTTGAGTAAATTGTGATGAAACAAAGGAGAATATAAATTATATTTTTTCTTTGCACCTTTGACGGTGAATAACACCATGCTAACATTGAATTTGTAGGGATTTTGCTCACTGCGCTCATTCAGCACCTTCTTGAGATCAAGTGTACAAAGAAATCTAAGCAAATGAATAAAGGAGAGATGATTTACAGCATTTTGTGTAGATACAGTACTGAATTTTGCCATCCGGATGTAGCCGGTGTGATCTTACTCTGCATTGTGTTTTCGATTCGACCCCTGTCAAGGGATCGCCCTGAGTGGGAGTTGAACCCCGGTCTCCCGCGTCGCGGGCAGCATCACAGACCACTAGACCAAGAGGTGAACTCACTTCTTGCTACTGGGTCTGGATGCCTCTGGGGAGTGAGTTTACTTGCAGTACCGCTTAACGTCCACAGCCACTTCACTTACTGTCCCTCGTGACTGTGGATAGACTGTGGTACCTCCGTTACAATCAATGACACATGCAATTTGAATTATAATGCATTTATAGAATATCAGGCGTATAAATTACCGTATTATGGCCAAGTGATACATCTATGGATAGGGCCAACTCTCCTCTTTCCAATGGCAGTGTTAAATCTGGATGCAATGCAGATTTATTCAGAGAAATTCGTATTTCCGAAAAAAAAGTATTAAATCATTGGTAAACAAACGTAGTGCTGAAAATATACACTTTGACTGCTGTTTTGATAGGGTTCGGGTCTTTACTCTTGGCTACATTTGAAAAAGAAACACAACATTAATTAATACGGTCTGTATTGATCGATTTATGACGAGAACATAAACCTAGAGGTTAACAGATAAGTGTTACTGAAGATCGAATCAAGTAAGCAGTTCAGTGGGTTGATGATGTAGTTTGTGACCAGCTGTCATGTATCATGGTTTCTTTGTATCTGAAAAAGTATTTAAACAGGACAGTTGTGTATCTCTTCAACAATTCTGTATGACTTCCTTGAATATGTGAAACGCATTGAAACTCTAAATATAAATCTAGAGTCTTAATCTAATTGTATTTATTTATTTTCCAGCACCTTTTTCACCTTGTATTAAACACACCGTTTTTGGTTGGGTGTGGCAACACACCAAATATTGAATCAATTATTGCCTTCCCTGTCTGGCTGCCCCACACCCAAGAGTGAAAATGTTTGCAAACTGGGCAGTACATTAGGTAAGCAGCATTCCTGGCTCCGAAAAGCACCGCTAATTGATTAATCGAAGCTAATTCATCCCATTGTGACATCATCGAGGGGAAGCAATTCCAAACGGCTTGTTTAGGCTTGTTAATCTGAAGGCTTAAAATCCTGGCCAAACGGCAATTCTTCCCCAGCGCCTAAATAACATCTCAGGCTACCAAATCCATACAAAGGTCTGGTCCCGCAGTCATAACACCTCTGCCTTGTTGTCAAGGAACCTTGATTGTTACTGTTATTGTTACTGTTATTATAATGACGTAATAATAATAATAAACCTTCGTTCTGAAGTGCATTGCCTTGAAGTGCATTGTGTGTCATAATTAGTGCGTTATCAAGCACAATATTCTCCCATTATAATCTCATCACAAAATCACATGCATTGTGACATACATTGTGTGTAACACTATGAACTGGACATGACTATTGATGATTGTATTATGTTTAGTTTTATAGTTTAGTTTATAGTTTATTCATAGCTTATTTAGTTTATAGTTATAGTTTATATTCATAGTTATAGCTTATAGTTATAGTTTGTATAGATAGTATATACGTTGTGTACTATGTTTCCCAATCTACTACGGTTGAGGAGCTGGGGAAAACAAGCATCTCATGTTTTTCTGAATGTATTGTATTGTGTCATCCCCCGTCCCATGGCTACGTGGAGGAAGGGAGATACTACTGCCACGGGCAGAGGAGAGTTAATTAAGGAGTTGATTAGGACTGATGGAACACACCTGTGCACCACGTGATCACCCACATCCCACACACACACAGAGACACACATAGCTTAAAGCCAGAGGAGAGTTGAGTGGAGGTGAGGAAGGAGCAGAGTTCGTAGAGAGAGAGTGAGATACTGAGTTTGTGAGTTAAGAGGTAGTTTGAAGGAGAGGTGAGAGCGAGAAGGTGTTTGTGTTACTGGACCCTGGACTGGCTGAGATACCCCCTTGTGAAACTGACCCTGGACCGGACGACAAACCCTGAGTATTGAACATTCCCTTTTTGTACGAGAGCCTGGAACGTGTATTGACCCTGGACTGTTATATGACTACGCTATTGCCCATCGGACTTGTACTGCAGATCAATAAATATCATTTGTTTATTGAAATTGTGCTTGTGTGGACATTGGAATTGTTTGTTTTGGTCCGTGTCGATCCTGAAGGCTTGTCACAGTATGTACATTTAAAAAATCTGTGACAATAAAATAATCTATTTTGATCCACTTTTTCTCCTTATTTTTCTATTTTTCTCCCATCCCAATTTCTTATTGCCAATTCTCCCCTCCCCTGTCTTGAACGTTGCTAGACTATGCCTCCCACTGGTCGGCTGTAGTGAGGATAGAAGCCTTGCATCACGTGTCCCCTCCGGTACACGAGGAGGCAGCCTGTCGCATCTTTTCACCAGACAGCTCGAACTCTCAGTGGCCAGGTGTAACGCGTGGGAGGCTCACGCTGCCCCCGCTACTTCCTGTTTCTGCTGTACAGGCGTCACCCAACCGACCTGTAGGAGTCGCTGTCCACAACGTCCAATCCCCACCCACCGGCTTTCCCACCCTCTAACACTGCCAATTGTGTTAGTATGACGGCCGGCCAAGCCGGAAGCAACGCCGAGAGCTGGGCTCGATACCAGTGTCTCCTTTATCTTTATCTTTATTACGGATCTCCTGCGTTGGTGACGAGCGACTTGCCCGCTGCGCCACCCAGCCGCCCTACAATAAAATAATCTGAATCTGAATCTGATTGTTGCTATTACGTACTGGACTGGACTGGAAGATTTTTGAGACCTTCCATATTGTGTGTTATAACAACCCATTATATCATCTTCTGATCATATAATGCACTCATCATTTTGCTTTAAATGTCCTAATTATGCCTTATCATGCAATGCTAAGTGTTTTCAAAACCCTGAAGGACAAAAGGAATATTTTTTTACCTATTACTGGGGGGGGGGGGGGGGGGGGGGGGGGGCATGGGAAAAGTCTACGAGGAAAGAGAAAACTTGAAGATGTTGAAGATGTAATCTGCCTCTCTGCCCTGTCTGCTCCTCTTTGTATACACTCACAAACAAAATGGAGCGTGGAGGAAAAACTCACCCCCTCGGGAGAACAAGACAAACTCACAATGATTGGCAGCAGCTTAACAAAGCACCTGTCCAACAGAGAGAGACAGAGAACACATATAGACACACGCAAGTTGACGCAACGCACGCACACACACACACACACACACACACACACACCGTAGAACCTGTCCTACTCTACGCGCCCACAAATGAGGCGAGAGTCTTTAACTCACAGCAGTCCAACCAAATCGGTATGGGGTGCGGGGAGGGGGGGGGGGGGTGGATGGAGTAGAGACAGGAGTGGAGAGATAGAGCAACAGAACAAAATGAGTGTTGGAAATTATGCAGAGCCAGACAGAGAACAATACAGGAGATGGTGGTGGTGGTGGAGAAGGTGAGGTGACATCAGACTTAAAGCCCAGAGATGGGGCTTGTTAGCAGGCAGCTCTATTAGGGGCCCTCCTGCCCCCTTCTCTCTCCCTTCCTCCAGTGTCCTCCTCCTCACCTTGTCCGTCGGGCCCTAAATTGGCCTCCCAGTCGTCTGTCCGCCTCCCTGCCTGCCTGCCTCCAGCTCTCATGTATATGCATCGCAAATCCCCCCTAGACACGGACAGATAGGCAGGCCAAGCACGGTGCGCGGGAGGGGGGGTTCACCTAACAAAAAGCAATTTGGCGCGATACACCGTTTGGGTCAATTGCCCCGTGCGCTTCCCCCCTCAATTGTTTTTAATCAGGCGAAAGGTAGGTGCGGAGCCCGAGGAGAAGGCTTGGAGGCACCTGAAGGCAACTTTTCCTGGCTAGCTATTATGCTCTGGTGGGTAAATTGTGAATTGTGGTTGTTAAGGAAGACGGACATGACAGTTTGTCTCGTAGACGAGTCAATTATAAAATAATGTAACTTTTCTTCAGTAGGGTGAGAGATGCCTGTATAGACATATGCATGTTTTCAAGTAAATTTACCAAACAAAAGAGACAACTGGTTGAGATGAGGGATGTGGAGAGTGCTTTCAATTTGATCAATTCAGTAAGTAATAATAATAATAACAATAATAATACATTTTATTTATATTGCACTTTACATTTGACATTTGATCTCAAAGTGCTACAGATTAAAAACATTGAATGCAACAGATAAAAGAGAAGCATATCAGGATCTAAAAGAAAACATATAAAACAGATACAAATAAATAAACATATCAGGATTAAAGAAAAAGCTCTACAAGAAAGATGGGTTTTTAAGCCACGTTTAAAAGCATCCACAGTCAGTGGTGTCCTCAGATGGTCGTGGCGAGCGTTCCACAGACTGGGAACAACAGAGCAGAGGGCCCGATCTTGGTCCAGGGTGGTCTGAGAAAGTTGGCAGTTCCAGAGCGGTTTGTGGCGGTTTGTGGAGTGAGAAGTTCCTTGAGGTAGAGAGGAGCATTGCCATGAATACACTGGTAGGTGAGGAGCGAGACCTTGTACTCAACCCTGAAAGAGACAGGAAGCCAGTGGAGTGATTTGAGGATGGGGGTGATGTGGTCGCATTTACACACCCTCGTCAGGATCAGTTTTGGATATCTTGAAGCTTCTGGATGTTCTTGCTAGGGATCCCGATGAGGAGTGCATTGCAGTAGTCCAGCCTGGAGGAGATGTTTAGCAACGTTCCTGAGGTGGTAAAGGGTGGTGATGCACAGTTCTTGAACCTTGAAGTGAGGGTCCATTTATACAACCAGGTTAGGGACTGATGATGAGAGGGGAATGTCCTGGCCCGAGAAAGTGATGCTGGTTATTACGGATGACCAGACCTGGTGTGGGGTGCCGACTACAATGGATTCAATCTTGAAGCTGTTTAACTGCAGGAATTTGTGCTTCATCCATGCCTCTATCTCTCAGGCAAGTGGTAAGTGTAGATGATGGCAGGACTACAGAGTTTTCTTTCTGAGAGTTGTGTGTCATCAGCATAGCAATGGAATATAATATTCCATTCCATGCCAGCTGATGACATGGCCGAGGGAAGCATATAGAGAGTGAAAAGGGTGGGGCCGAGGACAGATCCTTGAGGACACCACAGGTGACCAAGTGTGTCCTGCATTTGTCTTTCCCAAGGAGATGTACTTGGTGAACCAGTTATGGACAGAATCAGAGACACAGTGAAGGAGGATGTTGCGGTCGACAGTGTGGAACGCTGTGGTCAGATCCAGGAGGATGAGGAGAGATGGAGCGTTAGCTGTCATCAGCAGGTCATTAGTGACCCTGACCAGGGCTGGGGGGGGGGGGGGCTTTTGGAATGAAAAGTTTGTTCTATTCCAGTGCTTCCACACCTGGTTTGGTTGGAGAGGGATACCTGTTTGCGACCCTCAAACATGGTCAAGCATAGACAGAATGACCATACTGTATTTTCTGGTTATTTCACTTCTTGGAAACCAAAACCCAACCCCCCCTCCAATCTACAGTTTCCCGTACTGTCTACCTGTATGTCATGTATGTCATATATGTTATGATGAATTGAAAATGGGGGACCCTGATGTAAACAAGACGAAAGTCTTTCTCTGGTCTGCAGCCCCTTAACAATTGTGTGTATTGAGCTGTACTGTATTGTACCCATTCTGCAATCTGTTAATACAATTTCCAATCAATCAATGGAGGAGGGTTAAAGGCTTCAGATGTTCATTATTTCACAAGAAGAAAGCATCTATTCCCAAGATTATATGTATATATGTAACGATTGTGACATTGTCACCTTATATTAAACTTCGATGCCCCGAGGGAGTTTCGAACCCGTGGTCTCCCACACCGCGGGCAACAGCACAGACCGCTATACCAAGAAGTGAACTCACTGCTTTGTAATGTGTAGATGTGTCTTTTAAGGGTGAGAGTGAGTTTAACCCATAGTACCACTACTTGCCCCAGTCACTTCACAACATCTGAAGTCCATCGTGACTGCGCTTCGCGGTACCATCCGTTACATATATGTGACTCGACGCGACCAAACCCGATTTGATCCGGGGAGAAACAAGTGTCAGAAAAACTAAAAAGGTCTTCCACTTCAGAAAATCTAAATCTAGGTTTTTTTACTGCTTTGAAATGTCATTAATGTCTTCCCTTATTTGCCCTTATTTGCAAACTTTAAAATAATGAGAAACCTCATCACACAACACCTAGGTCCAGTATTAACATATTTTGACCCACAGAAAGAGCTGCGACTCCAGGTTGATGCATCTAAAAGTGGCCTTGGGGCTCCAGGATGGCAAACCAATCGCCTATGCCTCCAAGTCACTCAACAGCACAGAAGAAAACTACGCACAGATCGAGAAAGAGCTCTATGCGGTAGTATTCGGCTGTAAACGGTTCCACGAATATATGTATGGATGAAGAGTGATTGTGGAATCGGACCACAAGCGTCTGGAGGCAATACTGAAGAAACATCCACATCATTCACCGCCCCGGAAAACAGATACCGGTGACCGACACACTGTCACGCAAATCAATCGAATACCATGACAGTGCCCTGCAGGAAGGGATGGAGGCCCAGGTTCACACAGTCCTCAGCAACATTCCCGTGAGCGACACAAGACTCACTGAAATCAAACAGGAAACGGCACAGGATGCACAGCTCGCTGGGGATTCTCACTAAGACGAGCCACGCTCACTGGCTGGCCAGACACTGCCCAGCATCCAGGAGTACTGGAACCACAGAGCTGAAATCTCAGAAATAGACAGCATGTTATTCCACAGTGAGAGAATCATTGTTCCACAAAAACTCAGGGAGGACATGATGAAGCGCATTCACGCCGGTCACCTCGGCATCGAGAAAAACAAATCCCGAGCAAGAGACCTACTGTTCTGGCCTGGCATGGGGAAACAAATCGAGGAGACTGTAGCAGCCTGCAGCATATGCCAATCATCAAATTTGCTGCAAATCTGCCAACGACGAGAGGGCCTACCTGGAAGAGGTCGAGAATCTGTCACAGTGGTGTCAGGAGAACTGCCTCTCCCTGAACGTCAGCAAAACAAAAGAGATGATTGTGGACTTCAGGAGGTCGGGGGTCAAGGACTACAGCCCCCTCAGCATCGACGGGGCACCGGTTGAGAGAGTGAACAGTTTCAAGTACCTCGGAGCCCACATATCCGAGGACTTGACATGGACCACACACATTGACAGTGTTGTGAAGAAGGCACGACAACGCCTCTACTTCCTCAGGCGCCTAAGGAAGTTCCAAGTCAGTCAGAAGATCCTTAAGAACTTCTACTCATGTACAATAGAGAGCATCCTGACTGGCAACATCACCTCCTGGTTTGGGAATAGCACTGCACAAGACCGTAGCAGACTACAAAGAGTGACACAATTGGAGGGGGGCTTCCCACCCTCCAGAACATTTACAACAAGCGGTGCAGGGGTAAGGCTAAGAGAATCATCAAGGACTCCAGCCACCCGAACAACTGCCTCTTTGAACTGCTGCGGTCAGGCAAGCGATACCGGAGTCTTAAGGCGAGCACAGAAAGACTCAGAAGAAGCTTCTATCCCCAGGCCATCAGGCTGCTCAACGAACAATAAACACTATGCAACAACCATCAAATGCACACAGCACACACACCCACACGCACACACTCACTTTAAACAAACAACACACTGCAGCACCCACTCTCCACACTTTAGATCACCTAAACACACTTTATATTTATTGGTAAAGGATTTGCACTCCAACTCGTACACCTTACTGTAAATTGTACCTAAATTGTACCTCATCCCATTTCTGCTTTGCACTATATAGTATTGTATATTAGTACATTGCATAGTATATTGTATATTGTATGGTAACTCAGTTACTTCTATTCTGCATCGAACATTGTACATATGTCTATACTGAACACTGTGACCTCTATTTTTACTTCTATTTTACATGCTATACTATTTTATTTCATACTTATCTTGTCTAGCACAGTCTCTGGAGCGTAACAGTAAGAAGCATTTTGTATAAAAGTATTCTGTACTTCTGTATGGCAACTATTAAAGAAACTTGAAACTTGAAACTAGCTTTTCCAGGTGCTCAAAGACGCTTTACATGGGCAGGAGAGACAAACTATGGCAAAACAAAAAACAGAACAAAACAGAACAAAAATAATACATGACAAAATAAAATAAAACCGACATAATTAGAGGTCAAAAGCAAGATTGAAAAGGTGATCCCACATGCGACCGGTGCCACCAAGCCCCTGGCTCACTTATTCATATGTTTTGGCATTGTCCAGTACTGGCCCCTTTCTGGACTTCCATTTTTAAATCTTATTCAGACATATTTTTTATGAATATTGACCCATGCCCTCTTATTGCATTATTTGGTCTGACACCGGAGAACGCTGCAATATCTATTGGGCAATCCAATGCCATGGCCTTTGCCTCACTCATTGCCAGACGCCTCATCCTATTCAACTGGAAGGCAGCCACTCCCCCTTCACACTTACACTGGATGAGGGATGTCATGTCTCTTATACATATAGAGAAAATCAGATTTACAACACAAGGCCACACAGATACCTTCCACAAAACATGGCAGCCCTTCCTATCTCATTTCAAAACCCATATGACTCCTTCCAAACTTGGGACCCCATGACCTCCTCCCCCTATCTACCTTCCTGACACTGCTAGCCCACGTATGGCTGGGGAGATGGCATTGTGGCGGTCTGCTAAGGGTGTTAAATTTACTTTCCATTTTATTTGTTTTACCATCTGGAAATCACGCTACTAAAATGGAGAGTATTACTTATATTATATATTATTATTACGGTCTTTTCTATTTATATATATATTAAACTAAATAAGACTCGTGCACATCTGGTTGGACCCCGACTGGAGGTGCAGGTCAGCGCAAGAGAGATATATAAACTAAAAGGAGAAAACCTTCAAGGGAAAGAAGGGACCGCACACTCCACAGGACTGGTTTTTGCTTTTTTATTGTTGCACAACGCGTTTCGCTATCGCTTCCTCAGGTGCTATGCAGCAGGTGTCAATGATCATCATTATGTACAGCATACTCCACCCCACATCGTAACACATCAAGCCCATTGGCTACTCAATTATCACATTTAATTTGATCATTTTGCAGGATACATATCACTCTTATGTATAGAAATAGACCACATACATACACTCATTTTTGAAGATTATATATAATAAAACAATATGAGAGAAGTGACAAATACCTAGGTCATTAGACCTGATAAACAGTTTAAAACAGACTTAAAACCACACCCATATAGGTTACACAGGACGGATAGTGGTTACAAAAATGGATTCAGCTCGAGGGATTCATTTAGACCATGGGGTTCTACAGAATTCAGAGTAAAAATCCAGTATGCTTCCCTTTGTAAGAGAAGTTTTATTATATCACCGCCCCTGGGTGGTAGGGTGACTCTTTCGATTCCAATTAACCTTAGAGAGGCTGTGGATCCATGATCTCTCTCCTTATAGTGTCTCGCAATGGCATACTCCATATTGTTGTTCAGGGACGTGCACAAGACCTTAGAAAGGCAGGTGCCTGAAATCATAAAAGGGCATTATTTAGTAAATGTAATGCGAGCGCGCGCAGCGCGCAAGCCCGGTTTTTGGGGTTAATACAAGTATATCATGGTACATTCAGTTTCACCGATAGATGTCACCAAAACTACATAGTGTCCCTTTAATAACACAATATGCGCTCCAGACCAACAGCTGCGAGAGAGAGAGAGAGAGAGAGAGAGAGAGAGAGAGAGAGAGAGAGAGAGAGAGAGAGAGAGAGAGAGAGAGAGAGAGAGAGAGAGAGAGAGAGAGAGAGAGAGAGAGAGAGAGAGAGAGAGAGAGTATGCTCCGTGATTTTCCTGCACTAGCAGCAGCAGACAGGGAGGGGCTGGCGACGTGTTTCACGAAAATATACAGTGCACTGCAAACCCAACATTTTATTTTGTTGGGCAAATACCTTACCTGATGTGTACTCTTGCTTTGTTTTAGTTGAAATAGTAACTGTAAAAAAAGAGGTCTCGACTCGAGTGTGAGGGCACCGTGAGCTCAACAACAGCTGGATATCAATTTCCTGTTCAGTGCACTGCTGGCCCTGCGCGGTTTACATGTTGGCTGGAAGGACCTATTATTTACGAGAGGGGTGGCATTTCTCTCTCTTTCTTTACCTAATATTTAGATTCTATCGTGACATCTTTCATTTGGAAGGGCAGGGCAGTATATATATATATGTGCAACTGTAAAAAAAAAAAAAAAAAGAGGGTGGCATAAAAAGGGCACTTTCTAATGAGAAACGAAAAAGGCAGGTGCCCGGGCACCCCTTCACCCCTATGTATGCACGTGCCTGTTGTTGTTCCTAATGGCTGCCTTGTGTTCTGCTATTCGCACCTTCAAATTTCGTTTTCTTTGTCCAACATAGACCTTACCACAGGGGCATTTCAGCATGTATATCACATGAGTGGTGTTGCAATTAATAAGGTCCCTTATTTTTTTATATTCCTGCCTACTGTGGATGGTAGAAAACTTTTGTTTTCATGGTATTTGAACAATGGGTACATCGACCACATGGATGGTTACCACACAGCTCTGTTAGCCAGTTAGAGTGACTTACAACAGGGGATTTATACATAGAATTGACGACAGCGTCCCTTATGTTTTTTCCCCTTTTAAAACAAAATCTTGGTGGTAATGAAGAAATGTTTTTTAAAAGAGGGTCACATTTGAGTATGTTCCAGTGTTTGTAAATAATGTTTTTAACAACTTGAGATGATGTACTATATTCTGAAACGAATGTGACTCTGTTATCAGGGGTGTCTCTTTTGTCAGATTCCAAAATGGTTTCCCTCTGTACATGTTTTGTCTTATTTCTGGCTGTATGCACCACTGATGCCTTGTATCCCCTCTGTTCAAATCTGTTACTCATATCATCTGCCTTTTTTTCTAGGTCTGTGGGATCACTACAGATACGTTTAAGGCGCAAGAATTGTCCGTATGGGATATTCTCTACCATACGTCTCGGGTGATGACTGAGATGAGTTTTCAGGTTTCCCTCGTAATCTGTTGATATCCGTAAGTCTAGGAAATCAATATGTTCTCTGCTGTGTACCATCGTGAATTTTAAAGTGTGATGTGTACCATTGATATACTCCCTGAACTGGAATAACTCATCTTCCGAGCCAACAAACACCATGAGAATGTCATCTATGTACCTTTTCCAAAAAATTACATTTTTCAAGAGGGGCGAGGCATCTTGGTTGTGGATAAACTGGGATTCCCAGTGGCCCATAAATAGGTTGGCGTAATTAGATGCGAATGCAGAACCCATGGCAGTACCCTGGATTTGAATGTACCATTTATCATCAAGCATGAAGTAATTAGATTTCAAAATAAAATTCGTCAAGCTGAGTAAAAAATCAGAGGAGACTTCATCATTTGTACCCAGAAAAAATGACATGGCCGCCAGGCCGTCCTCATGTGGAATATTAGTATAAAGACTCTCTACATCAAAGGATACTAAATATGCATTTTGTGGGATGGAAGTCTTTAACGACTTCAACACAAGTATCTGCAAGGTATGAAGGTAATGTCTTTACAATATCTTTGATAAAATAGTCTACAAATTGACTTAGAGGTTCTGATAAGGAATTGTTTCCTGAGACTATGGGGCGTCCTGGCGGGTTTGTCAATTTTTTATGAATTTTAGGTAATGTGACGGTGGAGGAAGTCGGACAGGTAGGGAGGGGCAAGGTTGTTGAGGGCTTTAAATGTGATGAGTAGTATTTTCAAATGTATCCTGTATTTGATTGGAAGCCAGTGGAGGTCGTGGAGGACAGGGGTGATGTGATCAAAGCGACGGGTGGAGGTGAGCATGCGGGCAGCAGAGTTTTGGACATATTGGAGTTTATTGAGAATAGTGTTTGGTGAGCCGTAGAGGATGCTGTTGCAGTAATCTAGTCTTGATGATATAAATGCATGAACCAGTGTTTCAGCAGCAGAGAGTGATAGGGAGGGGCGAAGACGAGCAATGTTCCGGAGGTGATAGAAGGCCGATTTGGTTATGTGGTTCACATGGGGGAGGAAAGAAAGGGTGGAGTCCAGGATGATGCCAAGGTTACGGACGTGAGTGGAGGGGGTGACAATGGTACCATCAATATTTAGGGTGAAATCCTGGGTGTGGCTGGTGAGGGATTTTGGACCGATAATGATGATTTCTGATTTATTGCAGTTTAATTTGAGAAAGTTATTTTGCATCCATGTTTTGATGTCTGTGAGGCAGGTGGTGAGGGTGGAGAGAGTGGCTGGAGTGACAGTGAAAACGCAGGCCATGTTGGCGGAGAATCAGACCAAGTGGAAGGATGTAGAGGATGAAGAGCAGGGGACCAAGTACTGAGCCTTGGGGGACACCATGAGTGATGGGGGCAGTGGGGGATTTGCAGTTGTTGATAGAGATGAATTGGTACCTGTGTGAGAGGTATGATTGGAGCAAGGTGAGGGGGATTCCGGAGATGCCAACGGAGGACTGGAGACGAGTGATGAGGATGGGGTGACTGATGGTGTCAAAAGCAGCGCTGAGGTCTAGGAGGATGAGGATGGAGAGGGAACCAGAGTCGGCAGAGAGGAGTATGTCGTTGGTGACCGTGCTACAGAGTTCCGCAAATTTGCACAGACATGGGGTTTCAGACACACCACCGCAAGTCCCCACTTCCCACATAGCAACGGCCTCGCGGAGAAGACTGTTCAGATGGCAAAACGCATACTGGACAAAGCCAAAGCGGAGAACAAAGACCTCTACATGAGCCTGCTGGAATACCGTAACACACCGGTGGACAATCTGAAATCACCAGCACAGCTCATGATGAGTCGGAGGCTGCGGTCTATCCTACCAGCAACAGCAACACCTGCAGCCACAGATCGCCAGTCAACAAGAGGTTCGCGAACAGAGAGAGGTGTGCCAACAATGCCAGCAGGCATACTACAACAGATCTGTCAAACCTCTGCCCCACCTGCTCACAGGCACACCAATCCGCTTCCGGCAGGAGGATGGATCATTGAGACTTGCAACCGTGACAGAGCCTGCACACACCTACAGGAGCTATCACATCCAAACACCCGAAGGTCAGAGCTACCGACGCAACCGTCAGCACCTCCGTCAAAACAAAGAGAACACTCACACTAATATGCCACCATCTACCGCTACCAACATACAGCAGACGATCCCCAGCACCAACGACAACACACATCAGCAAGAGCCCACTGAACCCCCAGACATGGACAGTCAGCGAGACCCCACTGAACCCCCAGACATGGACAGTCAGCGAGACACACAACCAGGTCACACCACAAAATCAGGTTGCACTATCAAACCGAGACAAATTCTCGATTTGTGATGATTTGTAAAGGGTGTAGGCGGATCGCTGCCCTATAAAAGAAAATAACAAGATTGTACAATACCAATACCTGCTGCAATGTTCCTGCTAGTATCTGTAATAAAGATATGGGGGAAGAAAGGGGGGGGGGCGTTATCTGTCATGTTGTGACATGTATTGAAAAGTTATTGCACTTAAGTGTTGGTACCCTGAATGTAATAGATGATTTTGCACTCCAGAGTTATGTTTTATAAAGCCATTTATTGAAACGTTATTGCATGTAATAGATGATTTTGCACTCCAGAGTTATGTTTTATAAAGCCATTTATTGAAACGTTATTGCACTTATGTGTTGGTACCCTGTGTATTTAATAGATCATTTTGCAGTCCAGAATTATATTCTCACGAAGCCTTATGGAGTTATCGTGTATAGAACTGCTAATGACAATCTTCTCCACCTTGATTGATTGATTGATTGAAAACTTTATTAACAGATTGCAGAATGGGTACAGTACAGTACAGCTCAATACATACAATTGTTAAGGGGATGCAGACCAGAGAAAGACTTTCGTCTTGTTTACATCAGGGTCCCCCATTTTCAATTCATCATAAACCATTGATTGAAACTGACCATTGATTGTTGACACAGGGTGTTTTCTTATTACACTGTTGAAGTGTACAGTTATTACCAGTGGCAGATTTCACAGCACTCTTCAGAAAAAGGGAGATGTAGTATTTGTTGTGAGTTTGTCCTCTCCCGGGTACCGTAGTCCAGGAGGGGAGTCACGTGATGTTCTGTACAACGTCAGTTGGAATCCGGCAGGGAATAAACAACCAGCACGAGAGAAGTTGTCCGATGTCGTTATTATTACAAAGTGTTATGTTAACCTAGCCATAAGGCGCTACATATTACATCACTGACTCCACATTTAATGCAGGATTTTATAATCACCATGAATACATACAGCAAACAAATCTTTTACGGATTTCTTGTAGAAAAAAATGCATACATGGGGAGACAAGAGAGAAAGAAAAAGAGATTCTTTCCATAGATCAAAACAGATAAAAAACTAAAACAAACATTTCATTCCCTTGCACTCTTGCCCAGTGATTCACCTGTGCTTTACAGAGACCTTGCTATCTGAAGCATCATTCCTGCTGGGTCATGGCGGTCAGATGTTATTGTATTTTGTGTCCGTCTAATGCGGGTGGTGTTCTTGTAAAGAATTCATCTGATGAAGATCAGCCCAACAAAAACAAGTTTGTATTAATAAAGAGAGTGTATTTGCGTGCCACGCCTCAATGCACTACTACAGTATTTTTTTTATCCACTTTTTCTCCCATTTTTTCTATATTTTCTCCCATCCCAATTTCGTATCATCCAATTCAACCCTCCCCTGTCACGAACGCTGTTTCTTGCCTCCCACAAGCCGGCTGCAATGTGGACTAAGTCATACATAGCACAAGTCCCCTCCGGTACTTGAGGTAACAGCAGTCGCATCTTTTCACCTGCGCAGCTCGATCTCTCAGTGGCGAGGAGTAACGCGTGGGAGGCTCACGCTGCCCCCGACACTTCCTGATTCTACTGCGCAGGCGCACCAACCGACCTGTAGGAGTCGCTGTCCACAACGCCCGATCCCCACCCATCAGTTTCCCACCCCCTAATACGGCCAATGTGTATTAGTATGAACGACCAGCTAAACTGAAAGCAATGTGGAGCGCTGGGCTCGAACAGGCAAGCCCAGCGTCTCCGTCATTCGTGGTGAGCGCCTTGCCCACTACGCCACGTAGCCGCCCTCAATGCAGGCCACGCCTCCCTCCGTCTCAATGCACTACTACAGTTAAGGCCACACCTCCCTCCATCTCAATGCACTACTACAGTTAAGGCCACGCCTCCCTCCGTCTCAATGCACTACTACAGTTAATGCTGTAATCATTGAGCGAGCCATTGCCTCCCAATTAAAATCCTACCTCGACAACAATAACCTTTATGATACCTTTCAAACCGGATTCCGCACCAGACATAGCACCGAAACTGCTCTTCTAAAGGTCACCAACGACATACTCCTCTCTGCCGACTCTGGTTCCCTCTCCATCCTCATCCTCCTAGACCTCAGCGCTGCTTTTGACACCATCAGTCACCCCATCCTCATCACTCGTCTCCAGTCCTCCGTTGGCATCTCCGGAATCCCCCTCACCTTGCTCCAATCATACCTCTCATACAGGCACCAATTCATCTCCATCAACAATTGCAAATCCCCCACTGCCCCCATCACTCATGGTGTCCCCCAAGGCTCAGTACTTGGTCCCCTGCTCTTCATCCTCTACATCCTTCCACTTGGTCTGATTCTCCACCAACATGGCCTCCGTTTTCATTGTTATGCAGACGACACTCAGCTCTACCTCTCCACCAAGACTATCACTCCAGCCACTCTCTCCACCCTCACCACCTGCCTCACAGACATCAAAACATGGATGCAAAATAACTTTCTCAAACTAAACTGCAATAAATCAGAAATCATCATTATCGGTCCAAATTCCCTCACCAGCCACACCCAGAATTTCTCCCTAAATATTTATGGTTCCATTGTCACCCCCTCCACTCACGTCCGTAACATTGGCATAATCCTGGACTCCACCCTTTCTTTCCTCCCCCATGTGAACCACATAACCAAAACGGCCTTCTATCACCTCCGGAACATTGCTCGTCTCTGCCCCTCCCTATCTCTCTCCGCTGCTGAAACACTGGTTCATGCATTCATTTCATCAAGACTGGACTACTGTAACAGCATCCTCTACGGCAGTGATTCCCAACCTGGGGTCCGCGGACCCCTGGGGGTCCGCCAGGGGGCGCAGGGGGTCCGCCAGACCACAGATGATTTGAGTTTTTTTTTTTTATCATCAGAAGCATGAATAGTCTCCACTACAATAAAAAATAAAGATAAATAAATAAACATCTAGACATGATTTTTGAACGTTAACAGTAGGCTACCGGGTAGCCGCTAAAACGCGAATCAGTTGACTGGCACGCTAGTTAACTTTCTCGGCTCGTCTGCAGTCAGCCGCCAGAGGCAAAAATGTGTGACAAACGAAAAGGAGATGACGGCAGCTCATCTGCAAAAAAAGTTAGGACCTACAGCAATCGCGAAAATTACATCACCATGGGCTTCACTGAGGGACCAGACAAACGACCTGAGTGTGTGATTTGTGGAGAAAAGTTGGCAAACTCGAGCCTGAAGCCCAGCAAGCTGAAGAGACATCAGGCGTCTAAGCACCCAGAAACCGTTGGGAAGGATCCAGACTTTTTTCGGAGGAAAGAACAGTCTCTCAAGGCGAACAAGCCTGTTGATGTTAGAGTAGCGTGGAGCAGGGGTGGCAGTGATTTACAGAAGGCTACCGAAGCCTCCTTTGAGTGTTCGCTTTTAATTGCAAAAGCAAAGAAACCGCACAATATTGGCGAGCAGCTCATCAAACCAGCCTGCATCAAAATGGTTTAGAAACTGTGCGGCCCACAGGTGGCGGATAAACTAAAATCAGTACCACTCTCGAACAATGTAGTGAAAGACCGAATTGATAAGATGTCAAGTGATTGCGAGCAGCAGCTGTCAGAAAAGCTTAGAAAGGGTCCATTTGCCATACAACTTGATGAAACTACAACTGTCGCAGACGAGGCTGTGCTCATCGTTTATGTGCAATATATTGAAAATGAGGATCTGAAGCAGGACATTCTCATGTCAGTCAACCTTACTACCACCACTCGAGGTGAGGATATTTTTACTGCAGTGGATTCTTACTTCATTCAACATAAATGCAAACCGTTCACCATTAGGGCCTGATTTGAGAGGGTGAATACAGGATTTGAATATTGGCCAAAATGTTGAAATACATATGGTGCAAGATTAGATTTGTTGATTGAAGGCACAAGTCAAAGAAGCATAGTGGGTCTAATTATGATGCATATGCCTGTGTATAAGCAGTTTGTTATTAAAATGACAAAAAAAGGTATTAAACCCAGCTAGGACAGATTCTCTCTGCTACTGATTGGAATTTCCTGTCTCATATTTAGTTTAATTTGTTGCATTGATTTGTTCCATAAATGCAAACCGTTCACCATTAGGGACTGATTTGAGAGGATGAATACAGGATTTGAATATTGGCCAAACATTTTGAAATGCATATGGTGCAAGATGAGATTTGTTGATTGAAGGCACAAGTTAAAGAAGCATAGTGGGTCTAATTGTGATGCATATGCCTGTGTATAAGCAGTTTGTTATTAAAATGACAAAAAAAAGGTATTAAACCCAGCTAGGACAGATTCTCTCTGCTACTGATTGGAATTTCCTGTCTCATATTTAGTTTAATTTGTTGCATTGATTTGTTCCATAAATGCAAACCGTTCACCATTAGGGCCTGATTTGAGAGGATGAATACAGCATTTGAATATTGGCCAAACATTTTGAAATGCATATGGTGCAAGATGAGATTTGTTGATTGAAGGCACAAGTCAAAGAAGCATAGTGGGTCTAATTGTGATGCATATGCCTGTGTATAAGCAGTTTGTTATTCAAATGAAAAAAAAAAAGTATTTTATGGTATCTTATTAGGAGGGGGTCCGCGAATTTCATCAGAGATGTTTGGGGGTCCCTGGGGGGAAAAAGGTTGGGAACCACTGCTCTACGGCTCACCAAACACTATCCTCAATAAACTCCAATATGTCCAAAACTCTGCTGCCCGCATGCTCACCTCCACCCGTCGCCCTGATCACAATACCCCTGTCCTCCATGACCTCCACTGGCTTCCAATCAAATACAGGATACAATTTAAAATACTTCTCATCACATTTAAAGCCCTCAACAACCTTGCCCCTCCCTACCTGTCCGACCTCCTCCACCGTCACACGCCCACCCGTCGCCTTAGGTCTGCAGATGCCAACCTCCTAACACCTCCCACAACCAAGCTCCAGACCTGGGGTGACAGGGCCTTTGCTGCTGCTGCCCCCTCCCTCTGGAATGCCCTCCCCAGCCATATACCCTGACATCTTTTAAATCAGCCCTCAAAACCCACATTTTCAATCTTGCTTTTGACCTCTAATTCTGTCGGTTTTCTTTTATTTTGTCATGTATTCTTTTTGTTCTGTTTTTTTGTTTTGCCATAGTTTTGTCTCTCCTACCCATGTAAAGCGTCTTTGAGCACCTGGAAAAGCGCTATATAAAATAGATGTATTATTATTAATGCCACGCCTCCCTCCGTCTCAATGCACTACTACAGTTAAGGCCACGCCTCCCTCCATCTCAATGCACTACTACAGTTAAGGCCACACCTCCCTCTGTCTCAATGCACTACTACAGTTAAGGCCACGCCTCCCTCCATCTCAATGCACTACTACAGTTAAGGCCACGCCTCCCTCCATCTCAATGCACTACTACAGTTAAGGCTGTGTTTCTCATTGTTTGTAGCTGGAGCACAGATTTCAAGATGACATTGAGAACCAGGGGCTGAAATGTGACACGTGTGGCAGGCCACAAGCCTAACTTCTTAGGTCTTTAGTCATGATATTTGTTGATATTTGTCACAATATAATTTCTCAAAAACGATGTTGCATCAAGATAGACCAAATAGAACCACCTTGTTACTCTCTGGAGCCCATTGGAGGGCCCAAAAGGAATTTTGTGGCTCTAATTTGGAGATCCGTGCCCTCCAAGACAAAACAAACAAACTCTACATCATTAATTTCAACAGGTACCAAACACGTGTGGGGCGACGTGGGAAGTTATGCCCTTATCTTGACATGCTTGGCTTCGGTTTATCAGTCAGTTATGGTCATTGGAGTTTTGACAGCGTGTATTGAGAGACGTGTATGATTCACAAAGGCTCACGGAACGGCAGACGCAGTAGAGCTGAACATGACTCACGGCCGCTGGCTCGTACTATCTTATATAACAACATTGCTTGTCTACATTTGGGCTGTACCAACTTAACTGCCCCCGACACTTCCTGATTCTACTGCGCAGGCGCACCAACCGACCTGTAGGAGTCGCTGTCCACAACGCCCGATCCCCACCCATCAGTTTCCCACCCCCTAATACGGCCAATGTGTATTAGTATGAACGACCAGCTAAACTGAAAGCAATGTGGAGCGCTGGGCTCGAACAGGCAAGCCCAGCGTCTCCGTCATTCGTGGTGAGCGCCTTGCCCACTACGCCACGTAGCCGCCCTCAATGCACTACTACAGTTAAGGCCACGCCTCCCTCCGTCTCAATGCACTACTACAGTTAAGGCCACACCTCCCTCCATCTCAATGCACTACTACAGTTAAGGCCACGCCTCCCTCCGTCTCAATGCACTACTACAGTTAATGCTGTAATCATTGAGCGAGCCATTGCCTCCCAATTAAAATCCTACCTCGACAACAATAACCTTTATGATACCTTTCAAACCGGATTCCGCACCAGACATAGCACCGAAACTGCTCTTCTAAAGGTCACCAACGACATACTCCTCTCTGCCGACTCTGGTTCCCTCTCCATCCTCATCCTCCTAGACCTCAGCGCTGCTTTTGACACCATCAGTCACCCCATCCTCATCACTCGTCTCCAGTCCTCCGTTGGCATCTCCGGAATCCCCCTCACCTTGCTCCAATCATACCTCTCATACAGGCACCAATTCATCTCCATCAACAATTGCAAATCCCCCACTGCCCCCATCACTCATGGTGTCCCCCAAGGCTCAGTACTTGGTCCCCTGCTCTTCATCCTCTACATCCTTCCACTTGGTCTGATTCTCCACCAACATGGCCTCCGTTTTCATTGTTATGCAGACGACACTCAGCTCTACCTCTCCACCAAGACTATCACTCCAGCCACTCTCTCCACCCTCACCACCTGCCTCACAGACATCAAAACATGGATGCAAAATAACTTTCTCAAACTAAACTGCAATAAATCAGAAATCATCATTATCGGTCCAAAATCCCTCACCAGCCACACCCAGAATTTCTCCCTAAATATTTATGGTTCCATTGTCACCCCCTCCACTCACGTCCGTAACCTTGGCATCATCCTGGACTCCACCCTTTCTTTCCTCCCCCATGTGAACCACATAACCAAAACGGCCTTCTATCACCTCCGGAACATTGCTCGTCTCTGCCCCTCCCTATCTCTCTCCGCTGCTGAAACACTGGTTCATGCATTCATTTCATCAAGACTGGACTACTGTAACAGCATCCTCTACGGCTCACCAAACACTATCCTCAATAAACTCCAATATGTCCAAAACTCTGCTGCCCGCATGCTCACCTCCACCCGTCGCCCTGATCACAATACCCCTGTCCTCCATGACCTCCACTGGCTTCCAATCAAATACAGGATACAATTTAAAATACTTCTCATCACATTTAAAGCCCTCAACAACCTTGCCCCTCCCTACCTGTCCGACCTCCTCCACCGTCACACGCCCACCCGTCGCCTTAGGTCTGCAGATGCCAACCTCCTAACACCTCCCACAACCAAGCTCCAGACCTGGGGTGACAGGGCCTTTGCTGCTGCTGCCCCCTCCCTCTGGAATGCCCTCCCCAGCCATATACCCTGACATCTTTTAAATCAGCCCTCAAAACCCACATTTTCAATCTTGCTTTTGACCTCTAATTCTGTCGTTTTCTTTTATTTTGTCATGTATTCTTTTTGTTCTGTTTTTTTGTTTTGCCATAGTTTTGTCTCTCCTACCCATGTAAAGCGTCTTTGAGCACCTGGAAAAGCGCTATATAAAATAGATGTATTATTATTAATGCCACGCCTCCCTCCGTCTCAATGCACTACTACAGTTAAGGCCACACCTCCCTCCATCTCAATGCACTACTACAGTTAAGGCCACACCTCCCTCTGTCTCAATGCACTACTACAGTTAAGGCCACGCCTCCCTCCATCTCAATGCACTACTACAGTTAAGGCCACGCCTCCCTCCATCTCAATGCACTACTACAGTTAAGGCTGCGTTTCTCATTGTTTGTAGCTGGAGCACAGATTTCAAGATGACATTGAGAACCAGGGGCTGAAATGTGACACGTGTGGCAGGCCACAAGCCTAACTTCTTAGGTCTTTAGTCATGATATTTGTTGATATTTGTCACAATATAATTTCTCAAAAACGATGTTGCATCAAGATAGACCAAATAGAACCACCTTGTTACTCTCTGGAGCCCATTGGAGGGCCCAAAAGGAATTTTGTGGCTCTAATTTGGAGATCCGTGCCCTCCAAGACAAAACAAACAAACTCTACATCATTAATTTCAACAGGTACCAAACACGTGTGGGGCGACGTGGGAAGTTATGCCCTTATCTTGACATGCTTGGCTTCGGTTTATCAGTCAGTTATGGTCATTGGAGTTTTGACAGCGTGTATTGAGAGACGTGTATGATTCACAAAGGCTCACGGAACGGCAGACGCAGTAGAGCTGAACATGACTCACGGCCGCTGGCTCGTACTATCTTATATAACAACATTGCTTGTCTACATTTGGGCTGTACCAACTTAACTGCCCCCGACACTTCCTGATTCTACTGCGCAGGCGCACCAACCGACCTGTAGGAGTCGCTGTCCACAACGCCCGATCCCCACCCATCAGTTTCCCACCCCCTAATACAGCCAATGTGTATTAGTATGAACGACCAGCTAAACTGAAAGCAATGTGGAGCGCTGGGCTCGAACAGGCAAGCCCAGCGTCTCCGTCATTCGTGGTGAGCGCCTTGCCCACTACGCCACGTAGCCGCCCTCAATGCACTACTACAGTTAAGGCCACGCCTCCCTCCGTCTCAATGCACTACTACAGTTAAGGCCACACCTCCCTCCATCTCAATGCACTACTACAGTTAAGGCCACACCTCCCTCCGTCTCAATGCACTACTACAGTTAATGCTGTAATCATTGAGCGAGCCATTGCCTCCCAATTAAAATCCTACCTCGACAACAATAACCTTTATGATACCTTTCAAACCGGATTCCGCACCAGACATAGCACCGAAACTGCTCTTCTAAAGGTCACCAACGACATACTCCTCTCTGCCGACTCTGGTTCCCTCTCCATCCTCATCCTCCTAGACCTCAGCGCTGCTTTTGACACCATCAGTCACCCCATCCTCATCACTCATCTCCAGTCCTCCGTTGGCATCTCCGGAATCCCCCTCACCTTGCTCCAATCATACCTCTCATACAGGCACCAATTCATCTCCATCAACAATTACAAATCCCCCACTGCCCCCATCACTCATGGTGTCCCCCAAGGCTCAGTACTTGGTCCCCTGCTCTTATCCTCTACATCCTTCCACTTGGTCTGATTCTCCACCAACATGGCCTCCGTTTTCATTGTTATGCAGACGACACTCAGCTCTACCTCTCCACCAAGACTATCACTCCAGCCACTCTCTCCACCCTCACCACCTGCCTCACAGACATCAAAACATGGATGCAAAATAACTTTCTCAAACTAAACTGCAATAAATCAGAAATCATCATTATCGGTCCAAAATCCCTCACCAGCCACACCCAGAATTTCTCCCTAAATATTTATGGTTCCATTGTCACCCCCTCCACTCACGTCCGTAACCTTGGCATCATCCTGGACTCCACCCTTTCTTTCCTCCCCCATGTGAAGTTGAACCACATAACCAAAACGGCCTTCTATCACCTCCGGAACATTGCTCGTCTCTGCCCCTCCCTATCTCTCTCCGCTGCTGAAACACTGGTTCATGCATTAATTTCATCAAGACTGGACTACTGTAACAGCATCCTCTACGGCTCACCAAACACTATCCTCAATAAACTCCAATATGTCCAAAACTCTGCTGCCCGCATGCTCACCTCCACCCGTCGCCCTGATCACAATACCCCTGTCCTCCATGACCTCCACTGGCTTCCAATCAAATACAGGATACAATTTAAAATACTTCTCATCACATTTAAAGCCCTCAACAACCTTGCCCCTCCCTACCTGTCCGACCTCCTCCACCGTCACACGCCCACCCGTCGCCTTAGGTCTGCAGATGCCAACCTCCTAACACCTCCCACAACCAAGCTCCAGACCTGGGGTGACAGGGCCTTTGCTGCTGCTGCCCCCTCCCTCTGGAATGCCCTCCCCAGCCATATACCCTGACATCTTTTAAATCAGCCCTCAAAACCCACATTTTCAATCTTGCTTTTGACCTCTAATTCTGTCGGTTTTCTTTTATTTTGTCATGTATTCTTTTTGTTCTGTTTTTTTGTTTTGCCATAGTTTTGTCTCTCCTACCCATGTAAAGCGTCTTTGAGCACCTGGAAAAGCGCTATATAAAATAGATGTATTATTATTAATGCCACGCCTCCCTCCGTCTCAATGCACTACTACAGTTAAGGCCACGCCTCCCTCCATCTCAATGCACTACTACAGTTAAGGCCACACCTCCCTCTGTCTCAATGCACTACTACAGTTAAGGCCACGCCTCCCTCCATCTCAATGCACTACTACAGTTAAGGCCACGCCTCCCTCCATCTCAATGCACTACTACAGTTAAGGCTGCGTTTCTCATTGTTTGTAGCTGGAGCACAGATTTCAAGATGACATTGAGAACCAGGGGCTGAAATGTGACACGTGTGGCAGGCCACAAGCCTAACTTCTTAGGTCTTTAGTCATGATATTTGTTGATATTTGTCACAATATAATTTCTCAAAAACGATGTTGCATCAAGATAGACCAAATAGAACCACCTTGTTACTCTCTGGAGCCCATTGGAGGGCCCAAAAGGAATTTTGTGGCTCTAATTTGGAGATCCGTGCCCTCCAAGACAAAACAAACAAACTCTACATCATTAATTTCAACAGGTACCAAACACGTGTGGGGCGACGTGGGAAGTTATGCCCTTATCTTGACATGCTTGGCTTCGGTTTATCAGTCAGTTATGGTCATTGGAGTTTTGACAGCGTGTATTGAGAGACGTGTATGATTCACAAAGGCTCACGGAACGGCAGACGCAGTAGAGCTGAACATGACTCACGGCCGCTGGCTCGTACTATCTTATATAACAACATTGCTTGTCTACATTTGGGCTGTACCAACTTAACTGCCCCCGACACTTCCTGATTCTACTGCGCAGGCGCACCAACCGACCTGTAGGAGTCGCTGTCCACAACGCCCGATCCCCACCCATCAGTTTCCCACCCCCTAATACGGCCAATGTGTATTAGTATGAACGACCAGCTAAACTGAAAGCAATGTGGAGCGCTGGGCTCGAACAGGCAAGCCCAGCGTCTCCGTCATTCGTGGTGAGCGCCTTGCCCACTACGCCACGTAGCCGCCCTCAATGCACTACTACAGTTAAGGCCACGCCTCCCTCCGTCTCAATGCACTACTACAGTTAAGGCCACACCTCCCTCCATCTCAATGCACTACTACAGTTAAGGCCACGCCTCCCTCCGTCTCAATGCACTACTACAGTTAATGCTGTAATCATTGAGCGAGCCATTGCCTCCCAATTAAAATCCTACCTCGACAACAATAACCTTTATGATACCTTTCAAACCGGATTCCGCACCAGACATAGCACCGAAACTGCTCTTCTAAAGGTCACCAACGACATACTCCTCTCTGCCGACTCTGGTTCCCTCTCCATCCTCATCCTCCTAGACCTCAGCGCTGCTTTTGACACCATCAGTCACCCCATCCTCATCACTCGTCTCCAGTCCTCCGTTGGCATCTCCGGAATCCCCCTCACCTTGCTCCAATCATACCTCTCATACAGGCACCAATTCATCTCCATCAACAATTGCAAATCCCCCACTGCCCCCATCACTCATGGTGTCCCCCAAGGCTCAGTACTTGGTCCCCTGCTCTTCATCCTCTACATCCTTCCACTTGGTCTGATTCTCCACCAACATGGCCTCCGTTTTCATTGTTATGCAGACGACACTCAGCTCTACCTCTCCACCAAGACTATCACTCCAGCCACTCTCTCCACCCTCACCACCTGCCTCACAGACATCAAAACATGGATGCAAAATAACTTTCTCAAACTAAACTGCAATAAATCAGAAATCATCATTATCGGTCCAAAATCCCTCACCAGCCACACCCAGAATTTCTCCCTAAATATTTATGGTTCCATTGTCACCCCCTCCACTCACGTCCGTAACCTTGGCATCATCCTGGACTCCACCCTTTCTTTCCTCCCCCATGTGAACCACATAACCAAAACGGCCTTCTATCACCTCCGGAACATTGCTCGTCTCTGCCCCTCCCTATCTCTCTCCGCTGCTGAAACACTGGTTCATGCATTCATTTCATCAAGACTGGACTACTGTAACAGCATCCTCTACGGCTCACCAAACACTATCCTCAATAAACTCCAATATGTCCAAAACTCTGCTGCCCGCATGCTCACCTCCACCCGTCGCCCTGATCACAATACCCCTGTCCTCCATGACCTCCACTGGCTTCCAATCAAATACAGGATACAATTTAAAATACTTCTCATCACATTTAAAGCCCTCAACAACCTTGCCCCTCCCTACCTGTCCGACCTCCTCCACCGTCACACGCCCACCCGTCGCCTTAGGTCTGCAGATGCCAACCTCCTAACACCTCCCACAACCAAGCTCCAGACCTGGGGTGACAGGGCCTTTGCTGCTGCTGCCCCCTCCCTCTGGAATGCCCTCCCCAGCCATATACCCTGACATCTTTTAAATCAGCCCTCAAAACCCACATTTTCAATCTTGCTTTTGACCTCTAATTCTGTCGGTTTTCTTTTATTTTGTCATGTATTCTTTTTGTTCTGTTTTTTTGTTTTGCCATAGTTTTGTCTCTCCTACCCATGTAAAGCGTCTTTGAGCACCTGGAAAAGCGCTATATAAAATAGATGTATTATTATTAATGCCACGCCTCCCTCCGTCTCAATGCACTACTACAGTTAAGGCCACGCCTCCCTCCATCTCAATGCACTACTACAGTTAAGGCCACGCCTCCCTCCATCTCAATGCACTACTACAGTTAAGGCTGCGTTTCTCATTGTTTGTAGCTGGAGCACAGATTTCAAGATGACATTGAGAACCAGGGGCTGAAATGTGACACGTGTGGCAGGCCACAAGCCTAACTTCTTAGGTCTTTAGTCATGATATTTGTTGATATTTGTCACAATATAATTTCTCAAAAACGATGTTGCATCAAGATAGACCAAATAGAACCACCTTGTTACTCTCTGGAGCCCATTGGAGGGCCCAAAAGGAATTTTGTGGCTCTAATTTGGAGATCCGTGCCCTCCAAGACAAAACAAACAAACTCTACATCATTAATTTCAACAGGTACCAAACACGTGTGGGGCGACGTGGGAAGTTATGCCCTTATCTTGACATGCTTGGCTTCGGTTTATCAGTCAGTTATGGTCATTGGAGTTTTGACAGCGTGTATTGAGAGACGTGTATGATTCACAAAGGCTCACGGAACGGCAGACGCAGTAGAGCTGAACATGACTCACGGCCGCTGGCTCGTACTATCTTATATAACAACATTGCTTGTCTACATTTGGGCTGTACCAACTTAACGCACATAACTGTGGAGAGAGAGAGAGAGAGAGAGCAAGAGAGAGAGAGAGAGGTACCCCAGAGGTACAAACAACACATACACATCCTGTATTTACACCTATAGGCCCAGTACAACCACATGCTTCTAGCTGGCCTACATATTGATTGATTAATTGATTGATTGATTGATTGATTGATTGATTGATTGATTGATTGATTGATTGATTGATTGATTGATTGATTGATTGATTGATTGATGGGGTACAATACAGTACGGCTCAATAAAATGTTTTTTATTATTATTATTATTTTCTTTAATGTTTTTGTAGATTTGTATTGTGTTTTTTTTTACTACCGGGCAGTATGGTAGAGAGAGAGAGAGGAGGAAGAACTGACATGTAAATAAACAATGTAAAGATAGAATTGACCGATGAACCCATGTCACCCGCTGTCTTTTATTTCAGTTTTCTTTTTGATATTATAATTTTTTCTTTATTGTTTGTCTGTTTAATTGTATTGTAAGTTCTGTCTTTGTATTTTCAAAAATGAAAATAAACATTTAAGTTTAAAAAAAAAAAAAAAAAAAACTGGAGACAGAGCAGGGGAAGGAAGACATTCGGCAAAGAACGCCGGGTCCGGGAATCGAACCCGGGTCGGCCATGTTGCGATGAATTAAAAACGGTTTCACTGTGCCCTGGCCACAGTAGGCTACACTCTGGAGATCCAATGTAGGAAACATCGCCCTGCTTCTTTGACTCTGCTATCATATGCCATGTTCCACATTAAGTATGAGTCGACTGCCAACAGTTTCAGATAGCGCCGGCGCTAACTAGTTTGAGTCAGCTAAATGACAAAATGTAAATGTAATGTAATGTTATCTGAAGTAGTTGAGAAAGCTGTGGGGCGGATATGTTGTGTAAAGGATCAGACAGAGAGCTTTTTAGCAGCCGGGGAAGTGGCTTGTTGTGTTGTTAATATTTTGCAGGTGAAAGCAGGGTAATTTGGATAATGTCATTCGAGGTGATGATTTGGGGAGAAGCATACAAGGCGTCGCTAGAAGCACCTAGGTCTACAAAACGACTTGCCACCTGTATCCTGCACCTCGCAGGGAGAACGTCAGGGGCAAAATAATTTAAAAAAAAATGTATCAACTAAATAGGAGTGATGTAAATATCATAGTTAATATTCACTCTCTCCAATTAGTTTATTCAACAAAAAATACCTAATGCAAAAGGAAAATATAACTTTTATGAACAAAAAATAACAATGAAAAGATACGATTAAAATACAAATATAATTAGTTGTGAAAGAAAAAATGATTATAAAATAAAAGTATCTTGTCCTAAAAGGAATAGGAAGATGCTTATCAGGTCTTACCCCTTATTACAATAAACCCCTAAAAAAATATTCAGTCTTTCGATATATCAACCACTTCATCATTACCAAATAAATTGGTCTACAGGAGTATTAAAGTTCATATTTAATGAGGTAATAATGTAAATTTGTCATATGTGACATAATAGTGATGGAAAATTTGGATGCCGGTTTTGGGAATTCTAGAAAGAATGAATCTTTCGATTCACCTACTTAATTCTGTTCAGTTTTGCCTGATGAGTGGGTGTAGAAGAGCGAGATGAATGAGAATGTTCAGGGTTCTCACTCACTCTAAGCGACCTGAATATTAAGCAATAATTGCCGTGCTGGCCTCTGGCAATGCCTAACCTAATTGGCATACGATCATTCAATTTCTTCCTAATGACTCACTCAATCCTGTATTTGTGATGATGAGTCATTTTGGCGAATACCAACACCAGCCTCCGGGGTAATTTGACTGTGACTGGTAAAGTCAGTGTATTCTACTAGCTACCTTGGAGCTACACACATTATGGAAAGACAGTGGCCATGTCAAGACATAGAAGCAGGTTATACCTGTCTGATAAAGGGAGGAGTCGATGGAAGGCTTTACATTCATCGATGAGTAGCCCCCCCATCATCAATGAGAAACAGGAATCAAGCCATGTTTTCATTCTCTAGTTGATTGACTGAGATGTTGATACTGTACAAGGGCTAACAATATAGACAACAAGTAAATATGAGGGTTTTATTAATAGATATTTGCTGTATTTCTGGGCTGTAAAAGGTTTGTTACATGTGTGTGTGATGAGAGGAAAGTCATATTTTTCTCCATTTCCTTCTTCATTCCCATGTTGTATGGGCTGGTTTTCATTGAGAAAATATGGGTGTTGCTGCTGACGCTGGGAACAGACACGTGGTCACCGTGACGACAGAGTTCAGATGCTGCTTCCGGAGGAGGTGGCACGCAGTAGAACACGCTGCACATGGAGACCGCCATTGCCAAGCTACAGGAACCTACACACCGGGAACAGGAACCTACACACCGGGAGAGAGAGCACCACATCATCAACATATCATCAGACGTTTGTGTCTTACGATCCACTGGATTGCAGATTTGCTTTGAGAGAGTGAGGGGGGTGTGAGCATGACTGTCACAGTGATGATAGACAGGGCATTTAGTCACGCAGAGAGTGTGAAGGCAGTCATAATTAATAATTGCTGTCTCTTACACTTAATGACATGACTAAATTCTAAAAGGGATCCCTCCTTTGTCTCTGTAATACATCTAAAGGAAAAGTAAGCTCTGTAATAATGTGAGATATATTATTTCTTTCTTTTTTTTTTTTTCTTTTTTTTTTTTTACTGTAGAACAGAACATAAATTGGCCAATATAAATTATTAATAGTTGTTACTGGCCACCTTACCTCTCCCAAAACACAAGTTTGGTCAATCCAAGACAAAGGTTTTCGCACCACAGAGAGTGTAGTGGCCAAATACATAGGCCTTTATTTTTGGAGGAATTTATATATCTTGCTGGACTGTACCGCTTCTAATAGACGAAGAGCATGTTTAGAAAACTTTAGGGATGTTAGAGAGAGATTCACAGCATGTGGTAGTCCCTCCCCAGACCAACAGTAGGGCAGCATGTGGTAGTCTACAACCTCCCCAGACCAACAGTAGGGCAGCATGTGGTAGTCTACAACCTCCCCAGACCAACAGTAGGGCAGCATGTGGTAGTCTACACCCTCCCCAGACCAACAGTAGGGCAGCATGTGGTAGTCTACACCCTCCTCAGACCAACAGTAGGGCAGCATGTGGTAGTCTACACCCTCCCCAGACCAACAGTAGGGCAGCATGTGGTAGTCTACACCCTCCTCAGACTGACAGTAGGGGAGTATGTGGTAGTCTACACCCTACCCAGACCAATAGTAGGGCAGCATGTGGTAGTCTACACCCACCCCAGACCAATAGTAGGGCAGCATGTGGTAGTCTACACCCACCCCAGACCAACAGTAGGGCAGCATGTGGTAGTCTACACCCTCCCCAGACCGACAGTAGGGCAGCGCAACGACCAGGAAGGGCATAAGGACTAAATGGGGGGATGGCAGAAAAGATAAAAGGCAAAAATACACAATATACATAATGTAAACATTATTCTTACACACAGTAAATATTCAGTGTTTCTTTACTGTCCCGCAAATGTCCCACAGAATCGGCCTGCTGTCCATTTCATGGCCTGGTTTCTTTTGCCCTAGCCACGTGTCCTACCCTATAGTATAGCTATCTGTCCCTCATTACACCTCTGAGACGTGTAGTCCGCTGCGGTGTGTGCCTCGCCGGTGGGATATACCGTAGATTCATAAAACATTCACCAACGTGTTACATTTACACCCACTTTTCCTAATGTAAACACAATGAGGGTGTAAAATGTCCCTATGAATCATTCAGAGTGGAAATGATGGGGCTGCCTGTGGGGCAGAATTCTTCAAAAGGGTTTGGAAACAAGAAGGAGGAGTTTGTTTTGACTTGTTGACAGCTAAGAAGAAGAAAAAAAAAGAAAGAAAGAAAGAAAAAAAGAAAAAAATTAAACACAAGATGGCGGTTGATTTGAGGTGTACCACTGGCAAGATCCTCTATAATGATTGGAGGTCATAAATCTTTGTAGAACATGTTGTTTTGAAGAGCCAATGAGAAAATGATACCTTAGGCCTTCCTACAGCTTTATCCTGAATACAATAGATTATAGACTTTGTTCATGCAGTATTCCCACTGTATTCAAACCTTTTTATTTGTTAAACCTAATAGCTATTCATTTAAAATGTCCTGGTCAATTGCATTTTGCACAAGTTTTACAAGTACATACACCATATGTCTGTGTGTGTGTGTGTGCGTGTGTGCATGCATGTGTGTGTGACTGTGAACCATGCACCTTGTTATGACTATAGTGCCGTGAGAGTATTGTTCCACCTGCCAGTGGGTTCACCAGTGTTGATACAGTCAGTCAGGTTAAGAGTGTCAGTCTTGCATCTCACAGATGCCCTGCCTTAGCACTTATTATTACAGGTTATTATTTCTTTGACATGTCGATGGCGTGGCTGAGAGCGTGTGCGTGCGTGCGTGTGTGTGTGTGTGTGATATGTGTGAGTGTATTTGTGTATTTGTGTGCATGGGTGTGGGTGTGTATCTCAGTTTGCCTTAGTGATGAAAACAGGGAAACATTTGCCTGCAGGGCAGAGTAGCGCTGCTGGCACGTCAACAAGAGGAGCCGCTGACGCTTCTCTGTGTCACTCTGCGTTGGCTGCTTGTCCTCTCCTTCTTTTTTTTGGCGGGCACTGAAATCACGCTAAACTGTTTGGGAAGCTATAATTGTGTTGAATGGTTGTAGGACAAATAAGGCCTTTCATTGTGAGCTCAGATGAAACAATTGGCTACTGACTAAGCAAAGTCAACAGGATTTGATTGAATTATAGATGGGAGTCACTTTAGGAGTCACATATTTTATTACAACTGTGCTACCTGTTGCTACTGTCGCTGTTGTTTCTAAGTGCGCTTTAGAGATAGATAGATAGATAGATAGATAGATAGATAGATAGATAGATAGATAGATAGATAGATAGATAGATAGATAGATAGATAGATAGATAGATAGATAGATAGATAGATAGATAGATAGATAGATAGATAGATAGATAGATAGATAGATAGATAGATAGATAGATAGATAGATAGATAGATAGATAGATAGATAGATAGATAGATAGATAGATAGATAGATAGATAGATAGACGGACGGACGGACGGACGGACGGACGGACGGACGGACGGACGGACGGATAGATAGATAGATAGATAGATAGATAGATAGATAGATAGCTAGCTAGCTAGCTAGCTAGCTAGCAGTGGAGGCTGCTGACCAAATTTTTAGGTGAAGCACAAATTATTATATTATATTTATAAAACATCCCCCAATGGTGTCAGTAGTGGCTGGTGAGTTAACAAATTGGGGAGGACGGGAGATAAAAAATTGTAATAAAGAAGTACAGACACAGTGTGGTTATGAAGACAGCAGACAGACACTACAGTTAAAGACAACAGGTAGTAATTTATACCTTTGAGTAACTCTTGACACACACCTCACTTACACACATCACAACAATAGCTTAGTCAAGAAGGCAAATCAAAAACTATTTGTTTACAGCAAGATCGACCATTTCTCATCCTCACTGTTTCAAACACATCTACATGCAATTTCTTTGCAATTTCATGCAAAAAGAGCTTATAAAATGCATGGTAAATGTCCACCCTGGACTCACCACTGTACTCACAGCTTTACTGCCAAGACACAATAGGCTACAAGTCAGGAAGTATCACCACATCAATCACACATGCACTCATTCCAGTACGTGTACACACACACACACACACACACACACACACACACACACACACACACACACACACACACACACACACACACACACACACACACACACACACACACACACACACACACACACACACACACACACACACACACACACACACACACACACACACACACACACACACACACACACACACACACACACACACACACAGTATAAACAAACTATACTGCTGTGACAATTTCAATAAAACAGACCATTCTGAGTCAATGGTACAGAAAAACTGTACATTGGAATATTGGTAAACATATCGGTCAATCCCATTGTCCCCCCCCCCCCCCTCCCTGCGGCGATATTAATATTTGATTAGTTCTAAACGCAAGCAGGGGGCAAGCTACCCGCTGCCCGCAACATGGTTCTTGGTGTATTAAACAGGCAATGCCACGGCGGGCTATTGAGTTCATATGCCATAAATGTCATGTATGTTGTACATGTCATAAATGTCAATATGAATTGAAAATGGGGACCCTGATGTAAACTAGACAAAAGTCTTTCTCTGGTCTGCATTCCCTTAACAATTGTGTGTATTGAGCCGTACTGTATTGTACCCATTCTGCAATCTGTTAAATAAAGTTTTCATTCATTCATTAATTTGCTGTCTCGTTATAACACAAACAGCTCACCATGAACCATGCCCAGCTTAATTACGTTAGTTAGCATCCAAGCTAGCGTGATAACGTTAGTAGTTAGAAACGGCTAGGCTGCCTGCTTACCTGCAATAATGTTGTCATCGTCCTGGACAGATAAGACTTGTTAAATCATAATATCCACACTTTGTGCTGGTCCTCAGTAAATGTCCCGCGGCAAAAAATAAATTGCTATTAAAGTGCTAAATGTTAGATTACACTAACACACACTGTGTCTACACTAATATTTCGAATGGTGCCGCTCTGTTAATAAAATGTTCAATCAATCAATCCCGCGAGGGGACTGGAGACGCAGCCCCTCCATGTAGCTGCAGAGCTGCAGCCTGCAGAGTAGGAACCATTCTCTGATTGGATCTAAAGGATGTCAATCATTCAACCTCTGTGTAGCTGCAGAGCAGCAGAGATGGCAACATTTTCTGATTGGATTGCAGGGCTGTCAATCATTCAATCCCCCATTCAATGGCAAGAGTTTAAATGCACGGACCGTGCTTAGATGACGTTAATAGCCTATTTTGATTGGCTATTATTTATTATTTATTTAATCCTGGGTCAACCTGTGCAGCCATCTGCACGAATATTTACTGCAGTCATTACTGCAGTGCAGGCCTGCTCAGAGCTGTCAATTTTGGCCATTTTTGAAGAAGAAAAAATTCACTGGAATTTTTTTACAGAGGAAAACATTTCTTTTTTTTATACTTTATTGTGTCAATGAAAAACATTTTACATTTAGGTATAGTAAGTGTACCCACATACACATACACAACTGCACCTGTCCATACTTACATACGTACATACCCACACAAATGTACATACGCATATTCCAAATCTTGACACTTTTTTTTTTTTTTTTTTTTTGTACCCATCACCCATACAAAAAACAAGAGACAAAAACACAAACAAAGGGGCGAGCACCAGCATAGATCCCGGACCGGCACACATCCAACATCCATCCCTACCCGTCCCCACACACACACACACACAAGAAAAACAACAAACAACAACAACAATAATAACAGCAAACAAATAAGAAATTAATAGAAAAAAGAAACCAACCAAAAAACTAAAAATTTAAATAAAATAATAATAATAATAATAATAAGTAAAAAGGCTTGAATTGTCATTGTAGGTATAGCTGTAGGCCTAAGGGGTGTTCCCCAACAATTGATCAGTAGATCATCACTGTTTCATGTTACTTAAAATCTTCCTTAAAGACTGATCTGTCTGTCAACTAGTACTCCTCCATAGTTTAAAGAGACCCCATCTTTTTCCCAGCATATTTTCATTCTTATTGATTTTGTAGGTTACCTTTTCCATACTATATATGTCCTCTACAGTTTCTAACCATTTGTTTACTTTCGGGGGTTCAAGTTTTTTCCAAGCTCTTGTAATTTGTTTAAGTGCTGCAGCTCTCAAAATAAAAAAAAGGTATAGTTCTTCTTTTTGTAGGTTTTTGGGGCGTGTTCCTAAGAGTATATCATGTTTTTCTATACCCACTTCCTCAAACATCTGTTCCATTATGTCTAGAATATCTGACCAGAGGACTTGACATGGACCACACACATTGACAGTGTTGTGAAGAAGGCACGACAACGCCTCTACTTCCTCAGGCGCCTAAGGAAGTTCCAAGTCAGTCAGAAGATCCTTAGGAACTTCTACTCATGTACAATAGAGAGCATCCTGACCGGCAACATCACCTCCTGGTTTGGGAATAGCACTGCACAAGACCGTAGCAGACTACAAAGAGTGACACGTTCAGCCGAACGCACAATTAGAGGGGGGCTTCCCACCCTCCAGAACATTTACAACAAGCGGTGCAAGGGGAAGGCTAAGAGAATTATTAAGGACTCGAGCCACCCGAACAACTGCCTCTTTGAACTGCTGCCGTCAGGCAAGCGATACCGGAGTCTTATGGCGAGCACAGAAAGACTCAGAAGGAGCTTCTATCCCCAGGCCATCAGGCTGCTAAACGAACAATAATCGCTAAACGAACAATAATCACTATGCAACAACCATCAAATGCACACAGCACACACACCCACACGCACACACACACTCACTCAAACAAACAACACACTGCAGCACCCACTCTCCACACTTTAGATCACACAAACACACTTACACTTTATATTTATTGATAAAGGATTTGCACTACAACTCGTACACCTACTGTGAATTGTACCTAAACTGCACCTTGTCCATTTATGCCTTGCACTATATAGTATTGTATATTAGTACACTGCACAGTATTGTATATTGTATGGTAACTACGTCTACGAACATTGTACATATGTCTAAACTGAACACTGTGACCTCTTTTTTTTCTTCTAATTTTTACTATGTTTTTATTTCATACTTATCTTGTCATGCACAGTCTCTGGAGCGCAACAGTAAGAAGCATTTTGTACAAAAGTATTCTGTACTTCTGTATGACAACTATTAAAGAAACTTGAAACAGTAGATTTGAATTTTTTTACATGTAAAGAAAATATGTGTATGGTCAGCATTCTTCTCCCCACACTCCCTCCAGCAGCCGGGATCATTTTGTGCGTATTTGGACATACTCGATGGTGTTCTAAAGTACCTCATATTTATTTTCCAAGCATACTCCTGCCAAAAGGGTGATTTTATGTAATGGAAGATATCTTTAAAGCTTTGATTCCACTCCTTATCTGGTATGTTTGTTTTCAGTTCCTTCTCCCATTTATTTTTAATATAGCTTAAATCTTCAATTTTGTTTTCTTGGAGCATTTTGTAGATTTGTCCAGTTGTGTTTTTGAGGTTATGGCTTTGTTGAGTCTTTATCATGTATTTCAGTAGGGGGTGGAGATCTTCAAGAGTTTTAATTTGGACCTTTTCTCTTAAGTAGCTTCTTACTTGCAGGTATCAGTGAAAGTGATTACTAGGACAGGCATATTTATTAGCTACATTTTCAAAAGAATCCACTCCTTCATTGTACATTTGATAGAAACGTATGAGGCCCTTAGCTTCCCATGTCTTAAAAAAACCGTCAATACTGTTTGGAGAAAAATCTGGGTCCCATGCTATTTGTCTTAAGCAGATCATTTCTTGTTCCTTAATTTTATTTATTTTACATATTTCCCTCCAGATTTTAAATGTGTTATATATAGAGTAATTGTGTATTTTGATCTGTGCTTTTTTATATCTGGAGAAGATCAATGTGCTGAGTGATTCCACTAGATTCAACTCAATTGACTTCCATTTGGGTCTCATCTCATTTTTCATCCATATTAGAATCGGTTTTACCTGTGCTGCGTAATAATAATCAATTAAATTTGGTAATGCTAGTCCCCCTCCTTCTTTTTTTTGTTGCAAGATTTTGAGTTTGACTCTAGGTTTCTTTTCATCCCATATAAATTTTCTCAGCAGCCCCTCCCAAACGTTGAAACATTTAGGTGTTATGTATAATGGCATGTTTTGGAATAAAAATAGAAAACGTGGCAAGATGTTCATTTTAATAATATAAATTTTTTCAAATAAAGTGAGAGGTACAATTTTCCACCTATTCAGATCTTCCTTTACAGAGTTCTCCAAACTTCCATAATTACACTGATGTAGATTGTCTAGGTTATTAGGTATAGTTATTCCCAGATATCTCACTTTGTTCCGGTCCCATTTAAAGTTAAACTGTTTTTTGAAGTCTTTCTCCAAGTGGTCACCTACTTCCATAGCTTCAGTTTTATTTAAATTAAGCTTATATCCAGACAGAACTCCATAGTTTGTAATTTCATCGAGTAACTCCGGTAGTGAAATATATATATCTGTAAGATACACTATGATGTCGTCCGCGTACAATGCTAGTTTATGTTCATCTTCCTTTATTGTGAGACCTTTTATCCTCATATTTTTCCTTATGCTTTCGGCTAAGGGTTCTATGCATAAGGCAAATATTTGGGGTGATAATGGGTCCCCTTGTCTTGTCCCCCTTTTTAAAATAAATTTTGTAGAGAGTGTCCCATTCACTCTTACTCTTGCGTTAGGTTCTTTATATATTCCCTTAATCAATTTAATAAAAGTTTGGTGGAATCCAAAATTCTCACATACTCCAAATATGAAGGGCCATGACAGCCGATCAAAGGCTTTTTCAGCATCTAATGTCAATGTCAGCATTTGTTGCTTTGTTTGTACTGCATAATCAATGATATTAAGAGTACGCCGCACATTGTCGCTTAGGAGACGATCTTTAACGAATCCTGTTTGGTCCAAGTTAATTATATTAGGTAGTATATGTGAGAGTCTGGTTGCTATAATAGATGTGAATAATTTTTGATCTACATTTAAGAGCGATATTGGTCTATACGATGCACAGTCTGTCGGGTATTTTCCTTCTTTAGGTATAACAGTAATGATTGCAGAATTCCATGTGTCCGGCCAGTTTCCTGTTTGTAGGATCTCATTAAAAACTCTACATAAGATGGGAGTAACTAGGTATCTAAACTCCCTGTAGAATTCGTAAGTAAATCCATCACTTCCAGGACTTTTTCCCGGTTTACCCTTCTGGATGACCTTTAGGATTTCTGTCTCTACTATTGGTTGTACTAATTCATTATTTTGTTTAACGGACACTGTGGGAAGGTTTAAAATATCTAGGTATTGTTTAATTTTCTGTGGGTCCACACCTATTACTTCTGGAGTGTAGAGGTTTTGATAATAATCCTTAAAACATAATGCTATTTTCGATTTCCCCCTCTTATATGTGGAGTTGTTATCCATGATAGTGGCTATTGCAGTTTTTTCTTTCTGTTTCTTTAGTTTAAATGCTAATATTTTCAGTGCTTTTGGGCTGTTGTCATAATATGTTTGCCTACTGAGCATGAGATTCTTTTCAATGTCATGTATTTCTATAGTTTCCAATGCTTTTTTAGCTACATTCAATTGTATCTGTACTTCTTTGTTCCTCCCTTTCTCATGTTCTTCTTGTAGTTTTTTTACTTTGTTTTCCAGTACCATCTTTTCTCTATCTCTTCGCTTCTTTTTCCAGGATGAATATGCTATGATTTCTCCTCGTATTGTTGCTTTTGCAGCTTCCCACAGTATTGTGGATGTCACTTCTCCATTGTCATTGATCTCAAAGTAAGACTTCATGCTATGTTTTATTTTCTCCTTGAAGTCCTGGTCGCCAAATAGGGAGTTGTTTAACCTCCAAATCGTTTCCCCTCGTTCCATCTTCAAGTTTAATTCCATTATGATTGGTGCATGGTCTGCTATAGTTATAGGTAATATTTCACATTTTGTGACCTTTGAAATCTCATTTTTAAACATAAAGAAGTAATCTAGTCTTGAATAGACCTTATGTGCATTGGAATAAAAGGTGAAGGCCTTGCCTTGGGGATGTAGACAACGCCAAACATCCAAAAGTCCCAACTCTATTTGGGTTTTTCTTAATAATACTGCCGCTTGTTCTGATTTATGTTTTATTCTACTTTGGGTGTCTACCTTCTGATTCATCACCAAGTTGAGGTCTCCCCCCATTATGAGTGTTCCCTTCACCTCTGTCATTATCAAGGATATGATTATTTTCATTAGATCTGCTCCTTTTCCAGGCGGATTGTAGACATTAATCAAAGTTATTTGTTGTTCTTCTATTTCCCCCGTTACCAAAACATATCTTCCTTCCTTATCTCTGATACATTTTTCTTTATTAAAAGTGAGGTTATTTTTTATGAGGATTGCCACTCCTCTTTTTGCTGATGTGTGAGAGGAGAAGAATACTTGGGCTGAGGCTAATTTCTCCAACTTTGCATGTTCCACTTTGGTCAAGTGTGTTTCCTGAAGGAAGATTATTTCTCCTCCTTCCTTCTTAAGTTTTTGCAGTATCCTCTTCCTTTTTATTGGGTTATTTAGGCCATTTGTATTGAGAGAGATTAATTTAAGTGTCCCCATTAAACTGCTTTTGAGGCTCTTTTCTTATATATGTATTCAAAACCTTTAACCAAAAAAATTAAAATAAAAAAAACATAGATAACTGAAACTTTGTGTACAAGAACACAAACATAAAACACAAACATAACACCCAACAGTGAACTTCCAATTTCTGCAACCTCTAATCGGTTACAGGAGATATTCCACATTATTAAGGTTATGTGGAAAGAGGGGTTATCATTAAGTAACCCCTGCCACAAGGTGGTGAGTGTGGCTATAGTTATGGGACAAAAGGTTGCCCATATCTGCATGGTAGACGGCATGCGGGTGCACAGTCCCTCCAATAATTTCTCTATAGCTAATTTAGGAGGAAAACATTTCTAATAAAAAATAAAAAATATAATAATAATTTAAAAAATAAATATATATATATATATATATATATGTACATTAATAATAATTATGAATTATGAGTGAATTTGTGTTTCACGTGTTGTCATAGAGAAACCTCCACTGATAGATAGATAGATAGATAGATAGATAGATAGATAGATAGATAGATAGATAGATAGATAGATAGATAGATAGATAGATAGATAGATAGACAGACAGACAGACAGACAGACAGACAGACAGACAGACAGACAGACAGACAGACAGACAGACAGACAGACAGACAGACAGACAGACAGACAGACAGACAGACAGACAGACAGACAGACAGACAGACAGACAGACAGACAGACAGACAGACAGACAGACAGACAGACAGACAGACAGACAGACAGACAGACAGACAGACAGACAGACAGACAGACAGACAGACAGACAGACAGACAGACAGACAGACAGACAGACAGACAGACAGACAGACAGACAGACAGACAGACAGACAGACAGACAGACAGACAGACAGACAGACAGACAGACAGACAGACAGACAGACAGACAGACAGACAGACAGACAGACAGACAGACAGACAGACAGACAGACAGACAGACAGACAGACAGACAGACAGACAGACAGACAGACAGACAGACAGACAGATAGATTGATGTTGTGCTGTAGCTGAGCCAACATTAATGGAGCCATGCAGTCACTGCTGTACTGAAAGATAGATGCATGGTATTACAGTTATTTTTCGTATAGCTTTGCGCTCTGCTCTATTGGAACTGTCCCTTTAATCATATGCTATCATGAAAACTTTCAACAACATGCACGGTCCTCACCTGCCTGGCCATGCCCACATCCGATCATACGCGGGGTCATAAGCGGGGTCATGGCCATTCTACCAGCTCCTTCCCTACTTTCACCAGCCAACGTGAAGTCCGTGTATAGCACTTCTTCAAGTTCAGTGCCGAAAGTAGTTAGTTTAGTTATAGGAGCTGTGTTGGCATCGTCTTTTGTTCTCCCTCTCTCTCTCTCTCACTAATTTACGGGAGAAAGAAAGGATAATGTCGTCACCACGGAGAGTCTAGAGGATTATTCTGACCTCCACCGGCGCTTCACATTTGGGCTTCCTCAGGGCGTAGTGGGGCTTGCCTGCTCCACGGTTGTGGCAGGCAGGTGAGCCTCAGAGGCGCCCGGAGGGGAGTGCGCGTCGCTGGGCAGTTCCCCCGCCAGCATTGCTCTCCGGCTGTGCAGCTGGATACTATTGCTGCGAGAGGCAGTCGGCTGGCCGACGGTCTCTCTGGGTGGGTGTTGTCTTGCGACGCGGGCTCTCCGCCTCTGTTCGATCACGTCAATTGACGGTGAGCGGCGGGGGCGGACAGTCTAAACGGATGTGTCAGTTGTGCGGGGTCGGCTGCTCAGGCATACGGCCCCGCAGAACAGCCGGCTCCAAGCGAGGATTCCTCCATTACCTCTCCATCATGTCCGAGATACAGGCCTGGCCGTTAGCTTGTAGCTAGCCGTTAGCCAGTAACGTCCTATGGACAATTGGGATTGCGTGGAGGGGACGGGGGTTCTTGTTTGACGCCACGCAAAAACAGAGGCTTTTTTTTCCTGGGAGCCCTGATTCCGAGTCTGGGTTCGAGTCCCAAGTCTCTGAGGAGGGATGCCCTCTGCCATCCGCACTGGACGTTAGCCCCCGCCTTTCAAAGAGAAAGTGGGTTGTGCTTCCCGGCGCGAGGGGTGCGAGCTTGCGTGTTTTTTAGCCCGAGCTCAAGGCGGCAGCAGCAGACATAAAACGGGGCTTCGCTGCCGACGCCACTGTATCTCTGGCAACGGCGTCCTGTGAGGGAGGCAGCTGTTGTCTGCCCTTTTTTTCTTTGGGCTAAAGAAGAGACAATCGGCTGTCTGAAGTGATCAGGCCTGCATCGCTATTCCTCACATTACACAGCTTCAGTAGTAGCCGGTAGCTAACAGTGGGCCTTTAGGAGCTAGCCATTAGCTTGCTGCTGCGTTAGCCGGTAGCTAACGGTGGGCCGGTGAGGGGCTAACCGTCAGCCTGGAGTTAGCGTTAGCTTATTGCTAACCGTTGGCGGTAGCCGTGGGGAGGTAGCGGGCCCTGAACACTCTGATTCGGCATCATCTCTGGCAGAAGATGTCGTCAGCCTGCACCATGGCCGGCCGCAGGATGTGGGCGAAACGCCGGAGCGGGACTCCAGCCGTCGCCACTTCTGGCCTCGCCAGCAAGAGGCCTCGTCAACGAGGTGGACCAGCCATTGTTGCGGCCATTCGTCCTGCGTCCGGGGGTCAGGTAGGACACTTTACCGCTATGCCCCACTCTGCCTCCCCCCCAAAATGTTTTTGGTTAATAACACAAAGGCTCCCTCCTAGGGGGGAATGTTTTTGTTTAACAAAACGTGTTTACTTCACTGTATTTTGGGGGATATGACGTGTGCTATATGAACCCACAGCTACAAATGCTGGGGGCGCCTTCTTGTTGGAGTTTGTGCAGTTTTCTCTGAAATATGCTTGGTTGCTGTTGTATAACTTGCAAGGCTGTGTTCTAGCACTTAGCCGGGGCTTATGTCCTTTCTCTACCTAAGCCAGTGTTTTTCTTACGTGGTAAGAGTGAACTTGACGGCTTCATTGTATGATGAGGGTTGTGTGTGTTTCATGAAATACGTTTTTAGGTTAAAATGTAGCATTTGAGTCCGCAACTGGTGTGCTATTGTTAGCTTACAGAGTTATACGTATGCATGTGAATCAAGGACTTTTTGTCCCTCTCTTCAGTCTGTTAATTTTTTCTTTGCTTAAGGGTAAAGGTAAAAAATAGCACGTGGTTTTTTACACAAACGAGGTCATCGGCTGAGGTTGGCGTGCATGATGTAAAGCTTTTACTCTACAGGTAAGTATGTGCTTTCATGTAGTGCGCTATGCAACGGGTGTCACGGCTTTGCTTTTTTATGGCATCGTATCAGAGGTGAGGTGTTGAGGGGGGTGGACAGAATAAACCTCCCCCCGGATATAGTTATATCCTTTACGAAACTGATTGGCCGAGAGGTTGTGCCTTTCTGCCTATCAGTTTCCCTGACAAGGGTGTTCTCTCCCTCGTCACGGAAAAAGGGGAGGGGGGGATTTCCCTGTTTCCCACACCAAATTAGGATAGGTGGGACATGGGATTCCCCCGGCCATTTAAAGATGTCACAGGCTAAAGATGTCACAGGCACGTTTTCTTATTGGCCAAGAGACATGTCCGTGAGTTACAGCGCCTGTGCTACAGGCCGCTGTCATTGTAAAGGAGGGGATGCAATGCAGTCGAGACTATTGGTTCTTGGTGCTCTGCTCCCTACCAGTAGTGTATATTGGGGAGCCTCCTCCTCAGGGAGTTTCAGAGCCTCCTCCTTAGAGAGTTTCAGAGCCTCCTCCTCAGGGAGTTTCAGAGCCTCCTCAGAGAGTTTTTAGAGCCTCCCTCTCAGTGAGAGAGCCTCCTCAGAGAGTGTCAGAGCCTCCTCCTCAGGGAGTTTCAGAGCCTCCTCAGAGAGTTTCAGAGCCTCCTCAGAGTGTTTCAGAGCCTCCCTCTCAGTGAGAGAGCCTCCTCAGAGGAGCCTTCTCCTCAGAGAGTATTAGTCTACTTAGTCCAATTGTTACATGAACCTTTTTCAATTGTTTTACTCATGTTGAGGTCTCTCTGGGAAAACCGCTGTCTTCCCCTCTTACATAAAGAGCAGAATTGACGCGGTTGTTATTCCCAGGCTCGTCGTATGAGAGCCTGTGTCTGTGTCTCTAGTACCGGCTTCCTGCTGCTCGTCCCAGACAGCGAGGGGAAACATTGTGGGGCTCTTTCTTGTTAGAAATTCGCCGTCACTGTTCTCGGGTTCTTTACGAGCATACACGCTGTTTCATAAATCAGCGTTTTGGTCTTACGAGACCGATCAACACTGGCCCAGGGTGTTTTTCAATGATTGAATCCGCTTTTTGGGACCGGCGCGCCTTGGTTGCCCAACATTATAAAAACGGCATTTTTTATGCGGTCGGCTGGGAAGGAGATTTTTGTCTCTACCGAGCGCCAGTGCACTAGGTTAGACTCGAGGACTCGCGTGCATCTCCGGGGGGAGATGACGGAGTAGATCAAACATTGGCAGGGGGGTTTCACGCCCGTGCGTTCGCATATTGACGTCTTGGTGGCGCCCTCTGTGATGTTTTGGATCGACACGCGTACCTACCCCCCTCTTAGGACTGGGGGCGGCGGCATGACAAGGGCACGGGACTTGTCCTGGTCGCACCGGACCGGATCAATTTAATCCCTGTGTAGGTCCCGGTCCTCCAGGCCCAGGTCGGGCCTTGCCCTCGTTGACCTGTTGGCCTGGGTTAACCCTTTTTAAACCTGAAACGCCTTGAACTGTATTGTATAGCCTGTGTATACACGCAGTTATGTTTCCCTGGGTTTCTTAATGGATTAAGGGAGCAACCATTTTCTGTTAATAAACATAGGGGGGTGGTTGTCTCCCCGGTGTGTTGGTAGCAGAGTCGACTCTCTGGTTGAGCCCGGGTCTGACCCCAGCTGCCCGAGAGTATGCCCCTGCATGTTTCGTGACGTCTGCCAATTGTGTCAAACTCTTTCTCTGAACCTCGACCCCGCAGGATTAATAAATTGGCAGGGTCAGGGTTCGTGGTGGAATCTGTTCACTGGCGGAGTTGACTAACTCCGACTCTGCGAGGTCCGTGGCCCCATGAGATTGTGACATGGTGCACGGCATACCGAACACCCTTTCCGCCGGGATACTGGATTCTTGCCTGTCTAGTCCGCAGTGCTCCGGGCGCAGGTCGAGTTCTGCTCTTAAGACCTGTCGACCTGGATTGAGGGATCAACCTCCTTGGAGGGTTGTCTCCCCGGCGCGCCAGCTGGCCCCACGACATTGTGGGGGGGAAGCCTCCTTGGGAGCGCTTCGGAGCGGCGTGCCAGGGGGAGAAGGGCCTTCACCTGTTGTAGGCCCTGTCCGATATGCTGGCGATATGGGGGGTGGTGTCACCAGTGACCGTCTGGTGGGGTCTCGATGCCGCGGCCTCGTTGACCTCACCAGGCCCCTTTTTCAACGGGGTCCTAGCCCCCGGGATGTGGCCTGGGGCTGGGACCTCCTCCGTGCCCCACTGCTACGGCCTTGCCACGGGGTTGGGGCTTTTTGATGTTGGGGGCTGTGACAGTTTTTTTTTGCTTCACGTCCGTTCCCTGGTGGCGTGTGGGATGCGCGTCCGAGTAGTCGCGGGCCCTTCTATATGAAGGTAAGTCCCACGGTCTGTTCACCCTGTGCGTTTGAGGTACCTATAACCCTAGTTATATGAGTATAGCGCGCTCTGCTCTGAGAACCCCACGTGTCTTCCGTTTCGGCGGTGAAAGACTGGGGAAGGATCTGGTAGTATGGCCATGGCCCCGCTTATGTATGAGCGGATGTGGGCGTGGCCAGGCAGGTGAGGAGCGTGCATGTGGTTGAAAGTTTTCATGATAGCATATGATTAAAGGGACAGTTCCAATAGAGCAGAGCGCTCGCTATACTCAAATAACTAGGGTTATAGGATAACCTTCGTTTGCATGGTTACGGATGATCTCCTCTGCACTACAGAGAATTTCAAGTTATCCAAATAGGCGAGTCAATCTATGAAAAAAAAGCACTTAACCCAAAAAAAATTTATCCAAAATGTTTTTCGATGGATTCCGATAGTATTGGGCGTGCTAAATAACATACTAAAAGTCGACCAAAATCGCCCCCCCCCCCGAAAGCCGCCATTTCCAAGATGGCGTCCCAGATGGCGGTGGAGATATTAAAATAGCTATATCTCAAATTGAGAATATGGTGCAAAGGATTTCTCAACTGATTCTGGTACCTCTGGGCATGTTCACTAACATACTAAAGATCTAGGAAAATACACCTTCCAGAAAGGCTTAATTTTCAAGATGGCGTCCAAAATGGAGGCAGACCAAGCTTAAAATGGCTATATATCTCAATAGAAAAAAATATATAACTATGATTTTTCACTTGATTCTGGTACCTCTAGACATGCTTGTGAACATACTAAAAATCTAGGAAAATACACCTTCCGGAAAGGCATCATTTTCAAGATGGCGTCCAAACTGGCGCCCAGGAGCTTAAAATGACTATACAAATACAAATTCTACATTCTAGGGGTAGTCTATGGGGAGAACTCAGTAGCCCATATGATGACAGGCAAATCAGTTCAGAGAGCATTCCGTGGCCATCTTCTGGTTGACAAATGTCTTAACCGCATGATAATATCAGAAATGGTAGATGATAGTCATGAATTTGCAGCAATGGTTGAACAGTCTGAAGCAATGTATACCTCAATAGTTAAGGGTGAAATGCCATTGGAAACAGTGTTCACATCAGAGACCCTCATTACAATAAATGAAGAGCTGGGAAAAAGGAAGATGGAACTGTGTGCTAGATCCAAAACTAGTCAGTTGTGGCTAAATTACCAACACATGTTAGAAGTTGCTAGGTCACTGATAACAGCAGATCGCACAGGTTCCTGGCTTTTGCACCTACGCGCTGTTTCTGAATGCATGCCGATATTCGCTGCGGCTGGGCATTACAATTACTTGAAATCGGCACACTTTTATGTCCAAGAGATGAGTCAGCTTCACATCAACCACCCAGATGTCTTCAGACAATTTGAAAAGGGTTTTCATGTTATCCGTCGCAGCAGCCAATCATGGGCAGGCCTCAGCTCAGATCTTGTAATCGAAACAACATTGATGAGGTCATTGAAGACTACAGGAGGGATGACACATGGAAGTGGAATGACCGACAATCAGAGATCCCTTTGGACAATGTCAAAGGGCATAACATCAGAGTATAACACCGCAATGCAGGAGTTCTCAAACCAGACATACACAACATCAGAACAGCACAAGGATTCAACAGAGGCAAGGATGAAAAGGGATGCTGCTGACCTGGAGAAGATCACTTCAAAACTTGCTATATGTTCACCTTTCTCTCCAGACTCTTCTTTAAGGAATGTTGTTACAGGTGTTGTCGCTGAGGATGGAGTGAACGTGCATGATTATGACTCTGTTGGACGCAACATCATGCACAAAATGATCGGACAGCCGGCATTCACATTTTCATTTAGTAGAAAGGATAAAGCCATAACCCTTGGACAAAAATCGTCTATCAAGGTTGCTCCTGATCGAATCATTGATTCTGCACTTCTTTTTCAACGTTTCCTTATTGTCTCCCAAACTGGAGAGCTGTCATTGGAGGAGGTTATGCGTTACGAACTCAGTCCTTTCCCTCCTGCCCTCTTTGAAGCCGGAAACGTCTTCCGCAAAGCTGATAAACCACAACTAGCGCACGCGATCTGTGATCATGCAAGTGATGCAATCCTAGATTCTGTTCAGAAATGGAGCATTATGTTCTTGATGGTGGTTCACTCCTTCACCGAATACAATGGAAGCACGGACAAAGCTATGGTAAAATTGCACAGTCATATGCAGACTTCACCATCCAACATTATGGCTCAGCTACAACCATTGTGTTTGATGGCTATGAGGATGGGCCATCCATTAAAGACAACACACATCAAAGAAGAGGAAACAATATTCATCCCATTGTCAATTTCACTGCTGAGACAGAGTTCTCAGGTAAGAAGGAGGAGTTCCTGTCAAGAGATCTGAATAAACAGAAACTGATCCACATGATAAGTGATGAACTGAAAGAACGGGATTGCACTGTGGTCAATTCACTTGGAGATGCTGATGTAGACATAGTAAGGGCCGCAGTGGGATCATCTCTTCTTCACACCACGACGCTGATTGGAGAAGATACTGATCTCCTCGTCTTACTTCTTTACTATGCACAGAGAGATAGCAAGGGCCTTTATTTCAGATCAGACAAGTCGAAAGCTGATGGCAGTTTTAAAGTGTACGCCATAAACCATTTGAAAGAAGTACTCGGACAGGATGTGTGTTCTCAGTTGCTGTTCATCCATGCTGTGACTGGCTGTGACACAACTTCCCGGATCTTCGGAGTTGGCAAAAAGACAGCATTCCAAAAACTTGTAAAAGGGGATCCTGTCCTTCAGGCTTGTGCCAATGCATTCACTGTACCAAACCAGACAACAGATGTGATCGATGACCTTGGGTGCCAAGCAATGGCTGTCTTTTTTGGTGGAAAGTGCACAGATTCGCTTGCAAAAATGAGATATAACATTTTCAGCAAGAAGGTTGTCTCAGCTTCATCAACGGTAACGCCTGAACGTCTACCACCAACTGAATCTGCTACCAAATTCCACTGTCGTAGAGCATACTACCAGGTCATGGTCTGGATGGGAACAGATGATGGTATAGATGCGCTAGACTGGGGCTGGAACCTGCAGGACAATAGATTTGTCCCACTCATGTCAACAATGAATGCTGCTCCAGACAGTCTCTTGAAGGTCATTCATTGTAACTGTACCACTGCCTGCAAGACACTTCGCTGCTCATGCAGAAAATATGGACTACCTTGTACTACTGTCTGTGGACCATGTCAACTTCATGAATGTGACAATCTACATAACAAGTTTCTCCCAGAGGATCCTGAAGATGATGATGAGTAGGCCTAAAGACCACAATAAGTGGGTCATTTATTTTGTGTTCAACACCAAAGCCAGCTTTCTAGGTTGAATATAATAACCAATTTTAATTTTAGCCAAAATAAGCTACAGGCAGCCATTTTGATGATGCAAATGATGCATTCCTAGCAGATATATTTAGCTAGATATTTTGCTCGTTATTAATGTATAGAGGTGCCAGAATCAGTTTATAAATCCTTTAGAAATGTTTTCCCGTTTTCCCAGTCGTCATTTTGGACACCATTTTGAAAATTAAGCCTCTTCGGAAGGTGTATTTCCCTAAAACTTTAGTATGTTCCTAAGTATGTCTAGGGGTACTTGGGGTACCAGAATCAAATGACAAAATCATTTATATAATTTTTATATTGACATATATATAGCCATTTTAAGCTTGGCCAGCCGCAATTTTGGACGCCATCTTGAAAATGAAGCCTTTCTGGAAGGTGTATTTTCCTAGATTTTTAGTATGTTAGTGAGCATGCCCAGAGGTACCAGAATCAGTTGAGAAATCCTTTGCACCATTTTCTTAATTTGAGATATAGCCATTTTAATCGCCCCGGCGCCATCTGGGACGCCATCTTGGAAATGACGGCTTTCGGAGAGGTCGATTTTGGTCGACTTTTAGTATGTTATTTAGCACGCCCAATACTACCAGAATCCATTGAAAAACCTTTTGTATAAATTTTTTTGGGGTTAAACCATATATTGACTCGCCTAAAATGTGCAAACTGCCCCACCCTGTGACTGACCAAGGTTTGTCCCTTGTATGTAGGTGGTGGTTGATCTAATACAAGGATAGTAACAGTCTTCACAGCAATATGTAAATTGGTATTGTTTTGTGTGCACATGATATACTGGTATATGGTCAAAGTCACTTAATGTTCTATATTTTTTAAATTTTATTATTAAACAGAGGGGAGGGCATATAGAGTCTTCTTTTCTACATTGTTTCCTTCCCGACACGTTATTTTAACAATGTTGGGTATATTGACTTACAGAGGCAGAGGGAGGGCTGAGAGCAAATAATATGAAATGTTGGGGAGGGCAGTTGATATATGATACAGATGATTTATGATATTTAATTATATAATTATCAGACGTAATTGTTGGAAGGCCCCTTAGCTAGTCCATTCTCTTTGTAACAAATATAATAGTGGGGATAAATTGTCTTCCCATTATTCATTCAAAATTGACAGACCTTGAAGGCTTTAGGAAGAAGACCTACAAAAACAGCAAGCTAGCATGCATCCTTGTCTCCTAGAAACATAAGGCGAATTAATATAGTACATGATAAGCTACTAATCAGCTAATCAGTAGCTTATAGCCACTTATAGTTAATAGCCACACATAGACTGCATTACAGCTCATTATGAAACATTTTATAATAATTAAGGAAGAAAACCATCAAATTTTACGAAAACACTACTGTGAAAACACTAATTCTCCAAAACGTCTCACGTCGACACAAGGAACCCCCCTAATTACCCCCCAAACCTCACCATAGAGATTGATCTAAAATCCGGGATCAAATTTCAAAACCAAAAAAAAAAAAGCATCTCAAAGTTCCAGCCCAGTCGCACGGCCATGGAAACCGTGCCAATATATCATCTCAGAGACTTCTAAGGGTGGCCATATTTACCATACTGCCATAATACCCTATCATCAATTCCCTTTGTAGTGACGGATTCTGGAGGCTCACGGGATTACAGCGGGCAATTTCAGAGGAGCACATTTACAGGTGTAAGTCCCGGCTTTTGTCTGTTCTTCTCTTTGGGGCCTGCAGTGTAGCCTGTGTGACGGCCGGGGCTGTTCAGAGATGGGGGGGGGAGCGGCGTGTTTTCTCTCGCCATGGCTGCTGCCTTTAAACACGCGGCTTGGGCCTTAAAGCCATCCCGGGAAACCAAAATGGCTGGTTATTGGCCCAGAGGGGTTATGGGATTGGAGTCGGGACACGGACGTAAACTCTCTCTCTCTCTCTCTCTCTCTCTCTCTCTCTCTCTCTCTCTCTCTCTCTCTCTCTCTCTCTCTCTCTCTCTCTCTCTCTCTCTCTCTCTCTGCTCCACACACACATCCGCGTCACCGTCCTGTAGCAAATTGGCTGCACTGTTGCCAAAAATATATACACAGACATTTGTGCACCTACTTCTACGCTGGGGGCTGTGAAGAGGTGGGGGGGTGGGGGGGGGGGGGGGTAAATCTCGGTATAGGTTTTATAAACAGGCGTTGAATTTGTAGCAGTGCAGAGACAGGATTACTACTGCAGAACCACACCAAGACCATCCAATCCCCACTTTACACTCCCACCACCACCACCACCACCTCCACCACTACCTCACATATCTTCTTGCACCTCAGTCATGCATGCTGACCTGGGCTGGTCCTAACGGACTGAATGAGGGCCACTTAGGTGCTGGCATTAGCCTTCGATAGCGGAGTGACAGGGTCAGGACTTAAGAGTAAGTCCACAAGCTCCCTCTCTCTCTCTCTGTTTCTGTTTCTCTATCTCTCGCTCACGTACATACACACACACTCTTACTCTCTTTTCTTTCTGTCCCTATTTCTTTCTCTCTCTGTGGGTATCTGTATTTCTCTCTCTCTCTCCCTCCCTCTCTCTCCCTCCCCCTCTCACCCTCTTGCTCCAGCAGGGGCTCAGAGAAGAGCTTACATGGGGCCTGTGTGTGATGACTTCAGTTGCCATGTCTGAATAATTCAAGCGAGACTTCACCTTTTAATATACGCTGTCAAAACAAAAGTATCGCTGTCGCCCCCACATCCCCAATGGATTCATGCCACAATGATGCTGTCACCGTACTCCAGGATGTGTTCCAAAAGAAGTTTTGTTTTGAGAAACTATCATTGCACATGGGCAAACGATGCATGATAATACGATATGCCTTGAGATCATGTTTGTTTACATAAGTAAACAGTCAATAAAACATTTGTATTCTGTGTTTCAAATCTTGTTTCCTTTATGCGTGGTTATTCTAACATATATGCATACTATCCTCCTATGTAGACTGCATACCTTTATATTAATGAACTTGTATGATTGATAATTATGTAAATATTAATTAGACTCTATTAGGGTAATTATTGTTATCGTCATTGGTATTTCTCTCTTTATTATTTTTTTTATATAAATCACAAATAAATTCTATTTAAGAATGTCGACGTCCAAATCCCACCGCGCAGCACGGCGTAATCTCACAACAGTTTAGCAGAGCGATCTTTTCAGATCATAATTCATGTTTTCACCGTGGAGTCTGGCCTGCCCGAACCGCCCAGGATGCAACACTGGGATCCTAGAGTTGGCAGAGAACGCAGACATTTTAGTTGTCTCCTTAATGACATGCAATTTTCTCTTTAAGAAATAAAAGCAAGCTAAGCGAGATTAAGTCACACACACAAGGTTCTCAGCGGCCCGTGGAACACGGCATCAAAGCAGGGAGAAGTCAGAGGGTGAGGAGGGACAGGCAAAAGCAAATGATGCAGGTATATAATTATATGTGTAGCGTTAATTATATGTGTAGTAGAGACTGAATATCTCACGGCTGTCTTTTTATTTTTTTTGCAACGCAAAAACAATGAATGCTAAATGGACTGCATTTATATAGCGCTTTTATCCAAAGCGCTTTACAATTTGTTCCTCACATTTTACCCATTCACTCGCACATTAACACACCGACGGCGGAGGAGACTGTGCAAGGTGCCGACCTGCTCATCGGGAGCAGTTAGGGGGTTAAGTGTCTTGCTCAAGGACACTTCGACGCGCTGCCTGTGAGGAGTGGGAATCGAATCGGGAACCTCCGGATTACCAGACACTGATCCCCGGTTGTGGCTGTCAGTTTATTGGCGCCCAAAGTGACGTCTTGATCCAAGCAAAAAACTCCAATGCGACTCAAATGAAAAACAAGTGTCAGTACAGGAATTAAAAAATACGACCTGCCGGTTAGTACAGGGGTTAATGTTGTAATTCCTAAATGGCACTAGATTGAAAATATCAGAGAATTGCCCCCAATTTTATGACAACAACAATTTGAGAGAGAGAGAGAGAGAGAGAGAGAGAGAGAGAGAGAGAGAGAGAGAGAGAGAGAGAGAGAGAGAGAGAGAGAGAGAGACAGACAGACAGACAGACAGACAGACAGACAGACAGACAGACAGACAGACAGACAGACAGACAGACAGACAGACAGACAGACAGACAGACAGACAGACAGACAGACAGACAGACAGACAGACAGACAGACAGACAGACAGACAGACAGACAGACAGAGAGGGAGAGAGACAGACAGACAGAGAGGGAGAGAGACAGACAGAGAGGGAGAGAGAGAGAGAGAACAACTTGTTCGAATTTTGTAGGACGACAAGAAAAGAAAGCGGTTATTCTCCTTGAAGCCACAAACTGCTCCGACATCCCGAACGATTACGCTTTTCCCTTCATTTTATTATTCTTACCTAAGTGACCCTGTCAGAAACGGCATGTTGGCACTTAGATTGGACAAGTGCAGCCTTAAACATGCTACACGCATACATACATAAATGTCTCAAAGGCATTTGCGCTTACATTTGCTCTAATAAACCAAAGGGGCTCAACTGAGATCCTGGGAATGGGCATGAATTTGCCCGTGGGTCCGATTCCAGGGATCTTGTAAAGACGACGGACACAGTTTCTTCCTTCCTCTGTGATTGGATTTCATGACAAATTAACTTTAAAATTCACTTATACGGCCATATTTCACTGATGTGCCAGAACCAGTCGGTGACATTGGTGATTAATCTTGTAACCTGGAGAAGCCTTTTCAGAGACGATCCATCTAATGTGAACACAGAGCCGGGATATTATAGACTATCCACACACACACACACACACACACACACACACACACACACACACACACACACACACACACACACACACACACACACACACACACACACCACACACACGGGCACGCGCAGATGCACATGCACGTGCACACACACACACACACACATACACACACAGATGCACATGCACGTGCACACACACAGACAGACAGACACACACGCCCTCTCTCACATACAGTACACACACAGTCACACACAGACCGTCACACGCACACATATACAGTATATATATATATATATACACACACACATGCACACACACCGAAACTTGCTTTTTCTGTTTCTCTCTCTCTCTCTCTCTCTCTCTCTCTCTCTCTCTCTCTCTCTCTCTCTCTCTCTCTCAAATGCTACAAACATGCTAGAAACAGATTTCATGTTGCCATCCTCCACTCCCATAAGATGCGGGTGGATTTGTGGAGGTTTTGTGGAGGTTTTGTGGAGGTTTTGTGGGGTGCTAAGACCAGCTTTGATGTCGCCGTATATCTTCCTGATCTCCCTGGCTCCGCTCTGGCCTCCGCTACCTTCAGGTTTCACTTAAGGCAGCACCCAATGTCTAATTTAAAGCCAGGCTTATGGAAATTGGACTTTATATACTGCCGGCCCCCATCCCTGCGAATGCTCTTAAAGGCCCGATCAGTGATCCAAACATAAACAAACGAGTATCTTATTTGTTGAGCGTTTACTGTGTTACTGTTTTTTTTTATTATGTATTATTACTATTATTATTATTGTTATTATTATTATTATTATTATTATTATTATTATTATTATTATTATTATTATTATTATTATTATTATTATTATTATTATTATTATTATTATTATTATTATTATTATTATTATTATTATTATTATTATTATTATTATTAGTTGTTATTATTGTTATTGTTATTAGTATTGTTATTAGTATTGTTATTATTATTATCATTATCATTATTCAGGGGGGTTGCACAGTTGTTTTCATTCTCTAGTTCAGTGGTCACCAACCTTTTTAAGCCCAAGATAAATTTTTTTTGGTGAAGGCAAGATCTACCTATTGAAGCGTTGAGAGAAAAAGACAGCCAAGATTGTACTTTAAACTAAATGACTTTTATTTGCCTGTATTCTAATTACATGCAATGCTTTGGTCCAACATTAAAACATCAAAGTAGAACTATTATGTACTTTCTTAGTCAGTGCTAAGTGCAGTCATCTTATGCAGCATCACTTTTCACATCAAAACAAAAGTAGAACTGTAATGTGGACTTTCTCATATTATTAACATTGACAAACATATTTACAATTAGCATTTTATAAAGTAGAACTGTAATGTGTACTTTCTCAGTCAGTGCTAAGTGCAGTCAGTGCTAAGTGCAGCATCACTTTTCACATCAGAACAAAAGTAGAACTGTAATGTGGACTTTCTCATATTATTAACATTGACATATTTACAATTAGCATTTTATAAAGTAGAACTGTAATGTGTACTTTCTCAGTCAGTGCTAAGTGCAGCATCACTTTTCACATCAAAACAAACGTAGAACTGTAATGTGGACTCTCAGGGTAAGATATAAAAAATAAAAAAAAATAAAAAAAAAATGGAAAGATCTACAGGTACAGTCTCAAAGATCGACCAGTCGATCAAGATCGACGGGTTGGTGACCACTGCTCTAGTTGATTGACAGAGCTATGGATGCAGGGACTAATACAAGGCAACAGGTGACAACAACAAGTAAAACAGACCTATATTCTGCTTTGTGATGATGAGCTAAGGACATTCCAAAAAGCGTATTTTCCATGAAACTCAAGGATATGAATATCCCCTCACGTTTATATCGTCGTGAAAAATTACAGATTGGTGCTTTAAGGCCAGGCTTGTGGAAATTGGAAATGTATATACTGCCTGGCCCTATCTCCTCGAGTGCTTTAACAGCCTCTTTGTGTTGGGGGCCATAACTCACATGGAAAGGTGTGTAGGCCAGGACTACACTCTAAAAACCTGTTGTGTTTAGGGGCCATCCATCCCTATACCTCAGTGGGATAAGGCAAATGTCACATACTCAAGACGTAATGAGTTAAAATCCGGCTCATGGTCTGTCTCTCTCCAAGCCCCCCTTGTTACTCCCCACCCTGCACCAGCAGTGGATCACACACACCGTGCACCAGCAGTGGATCACACCATGCACCAGCAGTGGATCACACACACCGTGCACCAGAAGTGGATCACACCGTGCACCAGCAGTGGATCACACCGTGCACCAGAAGTGTATCACACCGTGCACCAGAAGTGGATCACACCGTGCACCAGACGGGCGGGCCATACTTTTATTTTTTTGGAAAATCAATCGAGTGGGGTGTCTAAAATGTGTGTTTTTTTGTGGGGAATTCAAATATGGGATAATTTTTCGGATCGGATAACTCTAACCTACATCGTTTTGGATTTCAAAATGGCCAATTTGACAATTTTTCACCCCTTGGCCCAGTGGCGGCTGGCCACCGGGGGCGCTAGGGCGCCGACCCACCTGTTAAATGAGAGAAGAAGAAAAAATAAAAAAATGTTAGTTTTTAGTTTTATAGCCATATAAATAATATAAACATGTTTAAAATGAATAATATTTACTCATTTTAGGTATGTTTGTGTTTCCAATGCACAATATAACGTTAATATATCAAATAAAAAAATAATAGTTTTCCTGAACAGGAAGTGACTCACTCCTGCCGCATTTCTCCTGCCGCATTTCTCCTAGCCGTATTTCTCGGCCCGGGCTAGACGCAATCGCGCTCTGAGTGCGCGTCACTGTTTCATCGCTGTATCCGTCGCAGCCAATCAGTGCGTAACGCGTTGTGCGTTGAAATATGATGTTTATGATGGAAGCCGGGCGCGATTTGAAGCGGTCTAGGCAAGCATTTAGAATTTCCGTCTAGAATTTCCGTAGCCGCATTTCGCGGAGACGCTCTCTGATTGGCCGACGCGGCGATGCCAGTTCTTTCCTTAGCCACAGTTTGCAACATGTTCGAGGCTGTGTGTTGTGAACTTGTGATTCAGTCTGGAGTCTGGACAGTGTTTCAAGTTCAAGTTTCAAGTTTCTTTAATAGTTGTCATACAGAAGTACAGAATACTTTCATACAAAATGCTTCTTACTGTTACGCTCCAGAGACTGTGCTAGACAAGATAGTATCAAATAACATAGTATAGCATGTAAATTAGAAGTAGAAAATGAGGTCACAGTGTTCAGTATAGACATATGTACAATGTTCGATGCAGAATAGACGTAACTGAGTTACCATATAATATACAATACTATGCAGTGTACTAATGTACAATACTATATAGTGCAAAGCAGAAATGGGATGAGGTACAATTTAGGTACAATTTACAGTAAGGTGTACGAGTTGTAGTGCAATCCTTCATCAATAAATATAAAGTGTGGGGAGTGGGTGCTACAGTGTGTTTGTTTAAAGTGAGTGTGTGCTATAAAGTGTGGGGAGTGGGTGCTACAGTGTGTTTGTTTAAAGTGAGTGTGTGCGTGTGGATGTGTGTGCTATGTGCGTTTGATGGTTGTTGTGTAGTGTTCATTGTTCGTTGAGCAGCCTGATGGCCTGGGGATAGAAGCTTCTTCTGAGTCTTTCTGTGCTCGCCTTGAGACTCCGGTATCGCTTGCCTGACTGCAGCAGTTCAAAGAGGCAGTTGTTCGGGTGGCTGGAGTCTTTAATGATTCTCTTAGCCTTGCCCCTGCACCGCTTGTTGTAAATGTTCTGGAGGGTGGGGAGCCCCCCTCCAATTGTGCGTTCGGCTGAACGTGTCACTCTTTGTAGTCTGCTTCGGTCTTGTGCAGTGCTATTCCCAAACCAGGAGGTGATATTGCCAGTCAGGATGCTCTCTATTGTACATGAGTAGAAGTTCTTAAGGATCTTCTGACTGACTTGGAACTTCCTTAGGCGCCTGAGGAAGTAGAGGCGTTGTCGTGCCTTCTTCACAACACTGTCAATGTGTGTGGTCCATGTCAAGTCCTCGGATATGTAGGCTCTGAGGTACTTAAAGCTGTTCACTCTCTCAACCGGTGCCCCGTCGATGCTGAGGGGGCTGTAGTCCTTGACCCCCGACCTCCTGAAGTCCACAATCATCTCCTTTGTTTTGCTGACGTTCAGGGAGAGGCTGTTTTCCTGGCACCATCCCGCCAGGACCTTGACCTCTTCCAGGTAGGCCCTCTCGTCGTTGGCAGAGATCAGGCCCACCACCACTGTGTCGTCAGCAAATTTGATGATTGTGTTGCTACTCCGCTGAGCCACACAGTCGTGTGTGTACAGGGAGTAGAGGAGGGGACTCAGAACACAGCCCTGGGGGGCCCCTATGTTGAGAGTGATGGATGAGGAGGTGCAGTTGCCTGCTCTCACCACCTGGGGTCTGCCCGTCAGGAAGTCCAAGACCCACTGGCAGAGGTCATAGTTCAAGCCCAGGTCCCTGAGCTTGGCTATGAGTTTGGAGGGGACTATGGTATTGAATGCCGAGCTGTGGGCAGTGAGTGTGGATATACATCGACAACAGTCTAGGGGACAGTCAGTGGACATACACTTTATTAAGCCCTCCGGCTGGACCACGTTTCAATTAAACAAAGTGAGTTTATGCTGTTGTGTTGTGATGCAGCTATTTGTTGTTAGCTCACACAGTACTTGTTGGCTAACAACAAGCTATATGGATGCAGTGTGGAGGGACATGCATGGACAATGGACATCAACACAGTCTGGACAATGGAGTGGATATACTTTATCAAGCCCTTCTGCCTGCTGTCAACTTAACAACAAGGTAGATTTGCGATCTCTCTCTCTCTCTCTCGCTCTCTCTCTCTCTCTCTCTCTCTCTCTCTCTCTCTCTCTCTCTCTCTCTCTCTCTAACTAACGTGATTATCTCTCTCTCTCTCTCTCTCTCTCTCTCTCTCTCTCTCTCTCTCTCTCTAACTAACGTGATTCTCTCTCTCTCTCTCTCAGCCACTCAGCTAACGCTTCTCTCTCTCTCTCTCTCTCTCTCTCTCTCTCTAACTAATGTGATTCTCTCTCTCTCTCTCTCTCTCTCTCTCTCTCTCTCTGTGTGTTTGGAGACGGAGCGAGTTTGTTTCTAACTTTTATATTTATATATTGTGTTTCAAGTTGTGAATTAGACTGTACTTTATTTGACTGGTTGTGTGTTGCTTGGTCAGCTGTCCGCTGCCAGTGACATGCCAATGCGTGGTACATATGTTTGCAAAATGTTTGGTATAGCGCCCCCCCATGGAAAGAATGTAGCAGCCGCCACTGCCTTGGCCATACAAAAAAGGGATGGAGGGATAAGGCTCAGGAGACCAGCAGGAGGCTGATGTCCCAGAATGAATCCAAGCAGGACTTGTGCAACCTGATCAAATGCATGCCCCATGGATTTTCTCAATACATTGAGACGTTTGTTAAAATGGTTACTGAGGTTTCTGCTGAGTAGTTCTGGAAAGAGCTCACCTATTTATGGCTGACGTTGACTTTAAGTTTGTGTTTGTAGGTTGGTGGCTAAAGCAGTACAGTAGGAGACCTTGCTGTCCAAGAATGAGTCCAATCAAGACATTGGAACCTGGCAAAGTTCAAGAAGTCAGGAGATCGAGATTTAGCACTTAGGTGTTTGTGTGCATTACAAATACAATTTATTATTGTTAGTATTATTATTATTATTATTGATCTTTGGAGTTGTATCCAGTTATATACAGTTCACTTGTTAATAAATTTGATGGCTTTGTCATTATAAATTATTTCCCATATATTTTTTTATCTTTGAAAGGGGATGGGTAAATTTGGCAATTTTGTAATACAATACCAATGGGTTCAAATGGTAAAATCAGCCATTTTTAAATTCAAAATTATGCAGGTTAGAGTTATCCTATCCCAAAAATGTAATCATATTTGAATTCCCCATTATGAAACACATCATTTAGACACCTTGCATGATAGGACTTCCTTCAGATTCATGTTGGCATTCATGTATGGCCAAGGGGTGAAAAATGGTAAAATCTGCCATTTTGAAATCCAAAATTATGTAGGTTAGAGTTATCTGATCCGAAAAATGAACTCATATTTGAATTCCCCATTAAGAAACACATAATTTAGACACCCCACTCGATTGATTTTCCAAAAGAATAAAAGTATGGCCCGCCCTGCACCAGCAGTGGATCACAGACACTATGCACCAGAAGTGGATCACACCCTGCACCAGAAGTGGATCACACACACTATGCACCAGCAGTGGATCACACCCTGCACCAGAAGTGGATCACACCGTGCACCAGAAGTGGATCACACACCATGCACCAGAAGTGGATCACACACACCATGCACCAGAAGTGGATCACACACACCATGCACCAGAAGTGGATCACACCCTGCACCAGAAGTGGATCACACACCATGCACCAGAAGTGGATCACACCATGCACCAGAAGTGGATCACACCATGCACCAGAAGTGGATCACACCGTGCATCAGAAGTGGATCACACACCATGCACCAGAAGTGGATCACACACCATGCACCCGAAGTGGATCACACACCATGCACCAGAAGTGGATCACACACCGTCAGGCCCGGACTGGCCATCGGGAGCACCGGGAGTTTTCCCGGTGGCCTGGCCTGCCGCTTGTGATTGGTGGAGGCGGGACCAGGCGATACAACTGATTGACAGCGGAGGCGGCGAATGGAATGGCAGACGGCACTCAGATGCAGAATAACAGCCAGGCAATGAGCCAGGTAGTGAGGGACTCGGCCGGGAGAGATGTAGAGCGAAAGTCAATTAACGTAGATGTCAAGATGGACAGTGGAAGAAAGAGAAAGGGTGGAGGAGAGAGGGATAAAACAAAGAAAAAGGCCCTTACAGGAGAGAGTGGTTAACTGTATTATAATAGTAAATAGAAAAAAATGTTGTGCTCTTGCTTTTTTATTTTTGAATGTGGAGAGAGTAGCATTGCTAGTGCCACAACAGTTTTATTTGAGGTCCATAACAGTACATTGTACTAAGCAATTGTTGGCTCATTAGTTTGTGATTCACATGCACTCAAATTCACCAGAATGCAGGAAATTAAGTCTTTGTAACAAAAAAAATGTGGCCTGATTGGGGCTATATTTTGCGCTATATCTCCCGGTATGAATTATTTCCCCAGTCCGGCCCTGCACACCGTGCACCAGAAGTGGATCACACCATGCACCAGAAGTGGATCACACACACCCTGCACCAGCACCAAGGTTGGAACACTTTCAGTTTAAACAGAAATTACTTTGTACTTGCTAATGGTCGAACGTTCAAGGACTGCCTCTTCATAGATTAGTTGATTATTCAGTCCGTTTAGTCTTAGTCGACCAAAATCTAGTCAGTTAGTCGATTTCTATGCATTTTTCTAAGCTAAAAAAAAGTATAACCACATCTCTGGTAAGCACTAGATTTCAAGTCTGCATCATTTCATGCGGGAAACCAAATCTCCATACCCAGCCCTGTTGTGTACCATCTGGTATAGCAGAACATTTTTGTAAAAAGAAATTGTGGAGACATTTCTTTTTATGTTAAAAATGATAGATTCCTGGATGTATTGTCCCTCATTACGCCCACGCAGATGCAACATATTTCAACACGTCCATAATATGTGCTTAGTAAGAGACAGCATCCCGTGGTATTTCAGTACAGTATATCATTTTGTGTAGTCGTGTAGTGTAGCTCCGGGTCTGCGGTGAGGGAGTTTGTTGCCAAAAATAATAATAATCCTTGGATTGTTATGAAATACAAGGAGGGGAAGATGAAGGAGATTTCCAAATGCCTTATTGATTTCAGACTTGTTGACAAAACAATTAGTGCAAACCTAGTTCATACTCATGAGTCTGTTTTGCAATTATTTGATTTGACCACAGTAGTGACCAAAATATGATGAAAATTCCATTGTACCTTTTTGGGGGGAAATTTGACATTTTGAAATGTATTTATTGAAAGTATAAGTCAATCCTATTTGAAGGGTCAGCCAGGAGTATAACTATGAAGTTCGAACACACGGTATGTAATGTTACTGTTAGAAGAAAATGTCAGAACTTGAAATGTTGCATTCTGGCCAAATAAAAAGCAAAGGAAGAACTCAAATATAGAGTAGGACCCTTTGCTTATCTGAAAACTTTAAATGGACTCGTATGGTCATCATATGAAAAAAGAAACAAACTTCAGGCACTCTTGCTGTGGGAACAAAAACACCTCAGTGTGTATCGTTAAAAAGCCTTTATGTTACACAGCGTGTATGGTATTTTAGTATTAAGTTGTAAAGTGTTTCTGGATGTTGCTCCATACTTTTAGGTTTACCATCAGCTTTATCCTAAACAGTGGTATGTATCATCTGGATTTAACCCATGATTTCTGGTAAACTACGACCTTTTCCGTTGCATATCTTGACAGGGTAAAATCATAAAATGAGTTATTATTCAGTGTCCTGGGTTCATGTAAGGCTCTATATACAGTGCACATCACAATTCAGTTATACACATCCATCCAGCAGGGCCAAAGTCAAACGTTTGCTTGCACGGGCAATTGATATAGACACAAATGTTTTGCATTGCATTAAATCACCTTACCAAAACATATACACCGGTGAAACTCTCTTCCTCTCTTTACATTTGACTAAAAATGCACCTTGAGACTGAGGAAGAGAGAGCGAGTGAGAGCGAGAGAGAGCGAGAGAGAGAGAGAGAGAGAGAGAGAGAGAGAGAGAGAGAGAGAGAGAGAGAGAGAGAGAGAGAGAGAGAGAGAGAGAGAGAGAGAGAGACAGAGAGAGAAAGCGAGAGAGCGGAAGAGAAAAGAAGCCCTGAAACGTAAGCTTGTTCCTCCTTAATATCCCGGCCAATTTATTCTGCCTGTCTGTCAGCGGTGCCATCCGTCTGTAACATGAAGACAATGATGAGGCCGTCTCTCGTCTGGCAGCTGTGGCCTCTTGTCAGGAGGCGAACCACCTCCTTTGCATGCGATGCGGACATCCGTACCTAGACCACGCAAGGCAGGCTTTCATATTAAACAGGTAGTCGGCGAGCCGGGAGTCAATCAGTGAAGGTGTACGGCTAGGCATGGTAGTGTGGTAGTAAGAAGAGGGGGGGAGGGGCATGAATTATTCCGCTCCGTGCCTCTGAACAATGCTAACATCTGCATACAACAATGCAATCAGACCCCGAGCAGCTGCCAAGACTGCAGAATCGGTAACACACAAAAGAGTTAAACAATTACCCTCCTAAAACCGGTGGCTCTGCCAAAGAGCAGTCAGAAGTTTTTCTTCACAAATAAAAGGTCATCAGAGTGACACATCGCCATGTTATTACAGGTACTCTGACAAACACATATGACCTGATATACTGGTGAACGTGAGGACAGAAAGTGCACACCTACGTCTGACGACACAACGCGTCCACTGGCGCTTAAGTCGCTACCGAACCGCAGGTTGTTATTTCCAGGTATGTGATGTCTGACTCGTGGTAAAGCTGTGCAGCAACATGAACACATTACCGCACATTAATAATAATAATAATAATAGATTTGTATTGCACTTTTCGTTCACTAGGATCCCAAAGTGCTACAGGGTTAAAACATAGTTAAAAAAATTAAATAATTATTAATACAAAATAAAGTACAGAGTAAACATTTTATAAAAATAGAACATAGTTAGAAACATAGTATAAACAGAAAATTAAAAAAAATTAAATAAAAATAAGACAACAGCAGCACAAAAAATATATATAAAATCACAAAGAAAAAATAAAAAGCTAGCAATCAAAGGCCTCTTTTTTTTTTAAACTTTGACCAGTCAGCTGGTTCTTTTAGCGTTTATCGCTTTTTCTGGTCAAGCATGACCGACAGAAACAGGTTGAATGGGGTATAGATCGGGGGAAAGACACTCTGAGAAAATACGGCGAGTCCGGGAGTCGAACTCGTGTACCCCAGATCCGTGACGCGCACGGTTGTCCCCGACACCGAAATAGCGTCCGAGGTACGCGGTGAGCTACTGGAGCTCCCCAATCAAAGGCCTTTTTAAACAGATAGGTTTTCAGGCCTGCTTTAAAGGAGTCCAGGCTCTGTGGTGCCCTCAGCTGGATGGGGAGGCTGTTCCACAGGCGTGGTGCAGCCGAGCAGAAGGCTTGGTCACCCATGGTGCAGAGCCGGGTACTGGGGACCCGAAGGAGAAGGCTACCTGCAGATCTGAGGGTATGGGTGGAGGATTGTGGAGTGATGAGTTCCTGAAGGTAGAGGGGTGCGTGTCCGTTTATGCAGTTATGGGTGAGCATCAGGATTTTGTAGTTGATCCGGGATGAGACGGGGAGCCAATGTAGTGAGTGGAGGATGGGGGTATGTGCTTGTGTTTACGGACTCTCATCAGGATCCTGGCAGCGCTGTTCTGGATGTATTGCAGCTTTTGGATGCTCTTGCCAGGAATCCCGATGAAGAGTCCGTTACAGTAGTCCAGTCTTGAGGAGACAAAGGCATGGACAAGCTTCTCTGCGTCTGACAGGGTTAAAGTGGGATGGAGTTTGTATATATTTTTTAGGTGATAGAATGAGGTCTTGCAGAGGTGTTTTATGTGGATGTTGAAGGTCAGGTGGGGGTCAAATCGAACCCCCAGATTTGTGACTGAGGGGGAGAGGGGGATGACCTGGCTGTCAAAGGTGAGATGGGATATGGATGAAGACTGAACCTGGTGAGGGGTGCCAATGAGAAGTGCCTCGGTTTTTTTGCTGTTTAGTTGGAGGAAGTTGCTGTTCATCCATGCCTTCATCTCCTCAAAACAGGTGGTGAGGCATGACAGAGCTGCAGAGGGGTTAGGGGCCGTTTTTATGTAGAGTTGTATGTCATCAGCATAACAGTGGAAGGACATTCCATGTCTGCCGATGACACGACCGAGGGGGAGCATGTAGGTGATGAATAGGATGGGACCAAGTTTAGGTCAAGTGCTTTAAAAGTGCAATAAAAGGTGGGTGACATCACGATGGCAATCGAAAAACAGAAAATATTTTCAGAATTGTATTAAACCGTCTTTAGTTTTGCTCAATTGACTGTATTCGTCGCCGCTGTCGCTATATGATATTATGCATAGATTGGTTCAACTTGTCAACATTGAGTACTCTAAATGGACCCAAGTGTATTTCCTGTTGTAGTGTTTGCTAATAACTGAGGGGAAATAAACATGGGTCCGAGCTGAAAACACCAATACAATTAACTTTGATTCCAAAGGTTTACATCGGTTTAAAACGTTGTTGTTTTAAAAAGAAATACAATTTCACGAATGGAAATATTCAGGCAGCTACGTGGTGCAGTGGGCAAGGCTCTCACCACGAATACTGGAGGCTGGGCTCAAACAGATCATCTCCCTGTTCGAGCCCAGTGCTCCACATTGCTTTCAGTTTAGCTGGTCGTCCGTACTAATACACATTGGCAGTATTAGGGGAAGGGAAACTGATGGGTGGGGATCGGACTCCTACAGGTCGGTTGGTGCGCCTGCGCAGTAGAATCAGGAAGCGACGGGGGGCGGAGCCCCTCCAAAGCCCAGACCCCCGACGCTGAAAGATCGAGCCGCGCAGGTGGAAAGATGAGACTGCTGTTACCTCGAGTATCGGAGGGGACTCGTGCTATGTATGACTTAGTCCACATTGCAGCCGGCTTGTGGGAGGCATGAAACAGCGTTCAAAGACAGGGGAGGGTTGAAATTGGACGATACGAAATTGGGATGGGAGAAAAATTGAAAATGGGAGAAAAAGTGGATAAAAAAAAATATTGTAATATTGTCCCTGGTCAGGAGACCTGTCTACACTGAGTGGGAAGCCATGACGGATAGGTTCTCAATGACTGATAGGGTTGAAGAAGAAAGGTGACCTCAGACTTCCAACACACTCTGTAATCGTCATGGAGATGCTTATAAACTGTTTCCAACTCGACAACATAAACATTATAAGTGTATTTCCTGTCGCAGTTTTCGCTAATATTAATAGCTGACTTGGGCCCAAGCTGTTCCCTATGGCAGAACAGAATCCCACTGACAATGTCTCAATGGTGGCAGAATAGAGAGGAGTCCACATCCACAATGTCTTAGGCCTTGTTCAGACCTGGCATTAGGATGGGATCTGGGTGACCAGCTCTAAGTACGTCTGTTCACACCTGGCTTTAGAATGTGGTCTCTCAAGTGTCCCCGCGCGCATTCGTGTTCACACTGCTAATGTACATAGCCACATGTGACCCAGACCACCTCCGAATGTGGGTTCCGAGCGATCAGAACTCACACCGGATCTCTGTGCGTTCACACCTGGCATTAGAGCTGGTCACTTGTGGTCAGATCACCCAGATCTGATCTTAATACCAGGTCTGAACAGGGCCTTAGAGATGAATGAATGAATGAATGAAAACTTTATTTAACAGATTGCAGAATGGGTACAATACAGTACGGCTCAATACATACAATTGTTAAGGGGATGCAGACCTGAGAAAGACGTTTGTCTTGTTTCCATCAGGGTCCCCCAAGATGTAACTGAAAGGTGCAGTTTGGATCCGAATGGGAACTCGTGTGAATAATTGAGGACCGGAGGGCAATGGACCTGTCTCAAACCCTGCCCCTTTTCTTGATCCTCCAATCACAACTGTCGCTTACCTCGGACAAACTTGGTTTGTCCGAGGTAAGCGACAGTTGTGATTGGAGGATCAAGAAAAGGGGCAGGGTTTTGAGACAGGTCCATTCCACTGTGTACAGTCTCCCGGGAGCCGAACGGGATGGGAAAAATAAACCATGGGAACGCTAGAGAGCCGGGATTAAGTTGATCAGCGTGATGATATTTATTATGTTATCTGTACAGTATTAGTCTCTGAATTATTATTATTATAGATTATTGAGCCATACTGTATTGTACCCATTCTGCAATCTGTTAATAAAGTTTTCAATCAATCAATCAATGAAAGTTTTGCAACCATTATAATGTTGTAAATGGAGGACTGGGACAAGACGGGAATTCAGACCCAGAGAGAGTCGCAGGGTCGGGAGTGAACAGGGAAAATGTATCCTATGGTAATACGTGACTTTTACCATAGCAGTGCCAGGGTAGATTATGTATACAGTGGCTGGTACAGTACCATGGTAGATAATGTATACAGTGGCTGGTACAGTACC
>NC_140172.1:116957997-117000626 GCF_963971535.1 Notolepis coatsorum
ATAGATAAAGAGAGACATAGGTGAGAGGGAGAGAGAGATAAAGAGAAAAAGGGAAGAGTAGGAGAAGGAGGAGAGAACAGCTTGGCTAAAGCCAGCCAGGGAGAGAGAGCCAGCTGTGTTTATCTGACCTTTGACCTGAAGGCCACTCCAATCTCCACAGACCCTCGGTCTGACCAGCAGACACACACACACACACACACACAGATGTATGCACACACACACACACACACACACACACACACACACACACACACACACACACACACACACACACACACACACACACACACACACACACATAATTCACACACACAGACACACACACATAGCTCTTCAATCATTTATGTCACACTATTACAAACAGGCAGGGGTCATTCAGCATATTATCTGCATTGTAAAAAGTCAGAAAGCTGTCAGTTACTGTATGAGCTTGATGGATAGGTTGAAGCAGACAGCCGGTCGCTGAAACAAGTCACATATAGTCTTGTATTCGACTGCATTAATGACAGCAGTTTACACACGAACGCACAAACACATACACGCATGTGCATACATTATTATACTTGTGAGGACCTTCCATTGAAAACATTCCCTCCCTAACGTGGCACTCGCCAAAACCTGCCTGGCATTAAAGGTGCTGTAAGTGGTATTCTTTTGTTAAAATAATAGCTCTACTTTCTGACAGCCGGCACACTGATATAGAGTGTCTGGTCAGTAACATGGGTCTCCCAGTCCCTCCACTCTTTAGTAAACAGAAAATAAGTTTTATCCAATCAGGAGAGAGAACTGACAAAAATAAGAAATAAAAACTAGTTTTAAGAAAATATGTGCTTGAAAATCTCAAATTATCTGCCAGAGCAGTAAGAAAATCTGTCTTGGAAAGCTTAATTGAAATAAGTATCTAGGGTTCTCTCTCCTGATTGAATAAGGTGGGAAGGGATACCAGAAAAAAAAATCTGTTTACTGCAGAGTGGAGGGACTGGGAGACCAATGTTACTGACCAAACACTCTATATTAGAGATGGCTGTCAGAATGTAGAGCTATTTAACACGTACTTTAACAAACAGGAGAGTGTGACGGATCATACTGGTCTGCGTTGTGTTTGATGTTAAATGAGAATGTCCCGAGGGGGAGTCGAACAGGGGGCTCCCGCGTCCGCGGGTGACGACACAGGCCGCTGCACTAAGAAGTGAATCCACGCCTAACTACCGTACCTATGCATCTGTTAACCCTGTTATGAGGAAGTGAGTTTAATTTACCAGCCCGCACTGCCACAGTCACTCGTCAACACACCTGTTTCCGTGACTGTGGACATACCCACAGGCTTCCCCCGTTACACTCACCTCCCTAAACTCACGCCCCTCAGGACATCCGGGTCACGGCACCACTGTGACGGCTCATATTGGTCTGCCTTGTGTTTGATGTTAAATGTAATGTCCCGAGGGGGAGTCGAACAGGGGGCTCCCGCGTCCGCAGGCGACGACACAGGCCGCTGCACTAAGAAGTGAATTCACTCCTAACTACCGTACCTATGCATCTGTTAACCCTGTTATGGGGAAGTGAGTTTAATTTACCAGCCCGCACTGCCACAGTCACTCGTCAACACACCTGTTTCCGTGACTGTGGACATACCCACGGGCTTCCCCGTTACAAGAGCAGACCTTTAGTGAACTACAGACACTATTTCCTCATCCATTTCTTCAAGTTGAACTTCTACTACAGTTGAAAATTGTTGAGGAAATAGTGTCTGCAGTTTGCTAGAGGTCTGCTCTCCTCTCTGTGACATCACCCGGAGGAATTTCTCCTCCCCTTCTGCTATCTGCGGCACAATTTTTCAAGGGCACCCTCGCTACATCCTGGGCTTAGCGCCGCCCAGAATGATTGTGATTGGTTTAAAGTAGGGGTGTTCGATGTTGGCTTTTTTACCGATATCCGATATACTGATATTGTCCAACTCTTCATTTCCGATACCGATATCAACCGATACCGATATATGTGGGGTTCCCCCCCCCAAAAACTGAATAATTTCAGGTAATTAACATTACATATATCTTGTCGTGGAATTAACACAACATTATGCATACTTTTGACAATAAATAAAATAAGAATTTGTTCTTACTTGCTTGCCTGGGTAATATCGGTAGGCCGATAATATCGGACATCCCTAGTTTAAAGAAATACAAACAAGCCAGTGCGTTTTTCCCCCCAATACCAGAATGATAATACATCGTATTAATAATAGATTCACCCAGGCCTCCCTCCAGCACTGGCACAGCACTAACGTAGTGTGGAGAGAGAGGTATGCTAGGCTCCAACCCTAACCCTAGACTGAACTTCTTAACTTACAGTGGCCCCTTTTACAAGTAAGGAACCAAAACGTTTCCACTTCTCCAAAAAGTCCTCTCTAGAATAGTAATGCAAGAATGCACACACGTATGTATATGTACGCATATACACGCAGGGGTGTAAAGTACTTGAGTAATTGTACTTTGTTACAATACTTAAGTACTGTTTTGGGGGATTTGTACTTTACTCAAGTATTATTAGGTTTGTATATTTGTACTTTTACTCAATTACATTTCAGAGAGAAAAAAAACATATTTTTTACTCCTTACATTTAAAATGCAGACCTACAAAGTACAAAGTACAAATCTCGCTGGTCCAACTATTTTAATTAGTATATTTGTTTCTCTGGCCGAACTAACGTTAACGTTATTAATCCTGCGGCCGTGCTTTATTTAAAAACAGCCAATCAAATCCCCATCAATGGAAAATGAACCCGCCCAGGACTACGGGTGGAAATTAGCCCTGTGCTATTCCCGGCATATTTACATCCTTATCATGCTGTGATGTTATGCATACACATGTAAATGATGTTCATTCATTTGCATTGTCCTTAATAAACAAATCTTATAATCGTTCCCATGCTGATTGGTCCTTGTGCAAGACTAGAAGCGGGGATCTGCTATCAGAACAATAGACAGTCAGAAAAACTGCACCCCTACTTTACCTGATTAGTGGAGAGCAAAGGTTAGGCCTACTAACTAGGCAGGGAGGCACAGACCTGTGGCTGAGTGGGGAGAGCACACCTCGAGGCACCGGGCAGCAGCAGTACTGATAGACACCCACAAATACGCCTCTTTTTATGATCTAAATTCCCTTACCACGGACTGTTTGCCAAAACATCCGTTTCTCCATTCAGTCGCAAGGTAGCAAGAAGACCGGTTGTTACCATCACTCTGGTGGTGATTTGTCTGTCGTGTTTCTGTAATATGACTTTAACTGAGAGCCTGATCTGTTAAAGACCCAATCTGTGATCCAAATGTACACAAATGCGAAGCTCAAATGGCAAAAATAAGGCGTAAGAAAAATAAAATGTCATTGTCTAGTTGATTGACTGAGCTCTTGATACAAGGACTAACACTAGCATAAGGTTTGTTTACATTTCATAATGTTTGTAGACACAGATGTAAAACAGATATTATATTCTGATTTACAATGTGCTGAGAAGGTTCCAAATAGCAAACTCTTCATTAATGTATGATATATATTGTATTGATATATTGATTGGCATTGATATAGTAAAAAAAAAGAAAAAGATTGGGACTTTAAAACAGATTACATGTCTGCATTGTAGAGCAACAGGAAGATCATGCAACAGAAGCTGTGAGCCCAGATCCAAACTTGAACCATCACAAGCAGGTATGAGCCCCAGCCAAACAAGGCCGACAGACACCCCAGCTAATTGCATTCTATTTCAATTGAACTTTCGGCCTTTATCTGATGCTCCGATCCAGTGCAGATGTATACGGTACAGTAGGTAATATGTTCGTGTTTGTTTTGTACTCTGCTCTTACATTGGTTTTTGGGATTTAAATAAATCTGGAATCATCAGTAAGTTGAGCCCTAGCCCTATTTTCAAAAAATCCGCCTAAAAATACATACCGAAGTAAATGGAGGATTGATCCACTTCTACAAGGTCCATTGGCATGTTCTTGGTATCTAGGGACATCTGTGGATCTCAGGGAATGTATTCCCAGTGTCAGAAATATTGTATCTGTTACTAGGCTTGAGTAAATTGTAATGAACCAAAGGAGAATATCAATTTTCTTTTTTCATCTTTGACACCATGCAAAAATGACCAGACATGAATAATTCAGCACCTTCTTGAGATCACGTGTACACAAAATCTAAGCAAATGTATAAAGGGAAGATGATTAAACGGAAGGTTTTGTAGATACAGTACTGAATTCTGCCATCCGGACACATGCACTTTGAAATATGATTATAGAATATAGAATATCAGGCCTATAAATGACCTTATTATAGCCAAGTCACACATCTATGGATCGGGCCAAATCTCCCCTTTCCAATGGCAGAGTTCAATCTGGATTTAGTATCACCAGGCGTCCAGCAAAAACCGTGAATGAAATCTACTGTAAGTACAGTTACTTGTTTATAATGTGATTTCTCCGCCATTTTTCATCAGATTGCAACGCCGTTTTTAGCTAGACCTTCACAGAAAGGTAGAGAAACTAACTGGATTCTTAATTTATGCCAATAACATTCAGGTTTGTGGGAGTAAAGCATGCTTGAATATTGGAACATTTTAACAAGTGAATAAGGTAAGTAATCAAAGCTTAAAATATACTCTGTTCTTACCGTATGCAAATCTTATTCACAGAACAACCTGCTTGAATATTGGAACTGGAATTTCAACAAGGTGAACAAGGTAAGTAAGTCAGCCATTTCAATAAACATTAGTAAGTCAGCCATTTCAATAAACATTATATTCAAGTTACATTTCTCGTTCTTTTTTTTTATATAGGGCAGCGAACCGCCTATACATTCACAGGTCTAGTATATCCCGAGGCTTTACTGCTCGGCCTGACCTGGTGTGGTCTGTGTCTGGCAGACCGTTGCTTGCCTGACAGTGTTCTTCTTTTGTGTCCCGTAGGTGCTTGCGGTTACGGCGGTACTCTTGTCCATCTTGGGTGCGAGCATGGTATGAACGTGCAGTGTCGGCTGGCTGGATGACTGCTGCTGGCCTCCAGCATCCATACTCTTGGAGTCTGACAGACTCTCCACTGTGTAGTGGGGGCAGTGGTCTAGCTGACTTGTCGTAGTATCTCTTTTGGTGCTGTTGTCTCTGCACTCGCTTGTCATGTCCATCTTTGGAGCTGACTACCCATGGCTGCAGCTGTTGATTGGTGCTTGGGAGGGTTGAGCGCAGCCTGCGGCTCATCAACAGCTGTGCTGGCGACTTGAAGTTGTCGACTGGGGTGTTACGGTATTCAAGGAGACTTAGGTAAGGGTCTGCTTTAGCCTTGTCCATGAGTGATTTTGCTGTCTTTACGGTCCTCTCCGCTAGTCGTTGCTCTGAGGATAATGTGGGCTTGGCGTGACGTGTGTAAACTCCCATGACTTGGCGAATGCCTTGAACTCCTTAGACTTGTATTGTGGTCCCTTGTCTGAGACAATGGTCTCCGGGATACCATGCCTGGCACAGGCTGCCTTTAGCTTGTGGACTACAGCTGCTGATGTGGTGCTGTGGAGTCTGTCTAGTTCAAAGAACCTGCTGTAGTAGTCGGCAGTCACAATGTAGTCCTGGTTGTTCCAGTTGAAGAGGTCTGTCCCTACAACCTGCCAGGGATGGTCTGGGATGCGATGAGGCATCATGGGCTCTTTGGTGTTTGATTGGTGGCGCTCCTGAAATATTGAGCACTTTTCCACAGTTTGCTCTATATGCTTACCCATTCCAGGCCAGAACATGATGTCTCATGCTCTCAGGGCCCGCGTCCACCTAGCGCATATTTCTCCATGAAACATGCTGGGAGTGCGCCGGCAGCGCTGGCATGCAGCGCATCTTGTAGATGACAGAAAAAAATCTACAGCCATGCCGCGGTTTTGCACATATTATAGCATATTTGAATAACTTTATTGTATATTAATTATATATATAGTTATTGCCTGACACCACAGTTCGCCCTTTGCTTTTTATTAGCTTTTTAGTAGTGTATTCGTGTAGTTATTATTATTAGTTTGATGAGGTGAGTATGTCTTTCATTTTCTGGAATGCAGCGTCATGTTGTGCATCCCACAGGAACTAATTTGATTGTTTCAGCAGCTGTCTCATGGGTGCGTTGATCTCGGAGAGGCTCGGAGCAAACTTGGCCAGGTAGTTGACCATACCTAGCACGGTCTCCAGCTCTGCATGGCTCTTTGGTGCCTCCATCTCCTTGATGGCAGCTATCTTGCCTGGGTCCGGCTTTACGCCGTCAGCTGAGAGAACGTGCCCAAAGTAACTATTTGCATTTGTCTGCATTGAGCCGGACGCCTCTCTCCGGTGATCTCTCTAGCATTGCATGGAGATTCTTGTCGTGCTCCTCTCTGGTCGCGCCATAGACAAGGATGTCATCTACTATAGCTGCTATTCCATCTAAACCCTTGTATGTCTCGTTGATTTTCCGTTGGAATTCATCCTGAGCAGAGGCGAGTCCAAACGGTAGGCGTAAGAACCTGTACCGTCCAAATGGTGTGTTGAACGTTGTCAGCTTTGATGATTCTTGAGAGAGCTTGATGGACCAGTATCCTGATCTTGCATCCAGTACGCTGAAATAGCGTGAACCTGTTAGTCTGGGTGTGATGTTCTCTAGTGTCGGCAAGGGGTAATGCGGGCGCTTGATAGCCTTGTTTAGCTCTCTTGGGTCCAGGCAGATTCTGAGCTTGCCTGTGCGCGGTTTCTCAATGATGACCAGTGCACTGACCCACTCCGTTGGTTCAATGACCTTGGTGATGATCTGTGTGTCCTCCATATGTTGTAGCTCCTTTTTCAGGTGGCTACGCAAGGCGAGCGGTGTCCTTCTCAGTGGGCAGACCACTGGCGTGGCAGCTGGGTCTATATGAATGTGACACTCCCCCGGGAACAGTCCAATTCCATTGAACACATCATGATATTCTTCCATGACGATTTGTTTGTCTGTGGATGCAGTGACTGACAACACTAGTTTAATAACGTCCATATTCAGGCATGCTTGTAAGCCTAGAACTGGGGGTGCCTGAGTGTCTACAATGTAAAAGTCCAATAACATGTCACACTCTTTGTACTTACATTTCAACGTGCATGTGCCCTTTACTGCAAGCTTCTCTCCACCGTATCCTGTCAGTCTGCGTGAGGTAGGCTGGATATTGCATTTATCTTTCAAGCTGTAATACTCTCTCAAGGGAATTACATTTACCTGTGCACCTGTGTCTAGTTTAAACGTAAGCTCTGTGCCCTGTTTCCCTATTTGTATGTCTGCAAAAGCTTGCTCTGTTTCAGCAAACCATCTGTCTGTTACTATGTTGACATATAGTTTGTCTGACTCTTTACCTGATCAGGGCGCGTGCTCACTTCGTGCACCGACCTTTTCTGGAAGCTACCTGCCCTGCAAGCCTTAGCAAAGTGGTTCCATTTGCCGCATTTCGTGCATTGTTTTCCTCTTGCCGAACAGTTCTCTCCTTCCTTATGTGCTCTGTTTCCACAGTATCCACAGTTCCTACGTGTTTCTGCATCGCTTGTTTTGTGAGCTCGCTCTGTCCACTCCCATTTGGGGCAAGCTCTCTGCGCGGCATTCTTTTGTTCATGTCTGTGCACTACGTGCACGAGCTGCTCGTGCGCGCTGCTTGTGGTGCCGATAAAGCTTTTGATCTGAGCTTGTGCCAGCTCGTGAGCTCTAGCTACATCTTTTGCTTTGTCTAATGACAACTCTGATCCGACATTTAAACGTTTCTGTCTTACTTTCGCTGAGTGTATGCCAAACACTATACGGTCCCTAACCATCTAATCATTGTTCACATATGCACAGTCTTTCACGAGCAGTTTCAATGCAGTGACAAATTGTTCAAACGACTCCCTAGGTAGCTGGTTTTTTTCATGGAATTTGTACCTTGCGAAAATCGTGTTCCTCTTTGGAATTACGTACGCTTCAAAATTGTCATAGTAGCTTTTCAATAGCTTTGCTTCCTCTTCACTGAGAATCCATGTGTTGAAGATTTCTCTCCCTTTTTCTCCACTCCACAGTAGGGCTGACCCCTATTAATCTATTAGTCGACTAATCGGTCGAAAGGGGCCGTAGTCGACTGGCCAACCTCTTAGTCGAATATAATAATAAAAAAATATATATATATATTAATTTTAATTTTTATTTTATTTTTAATCTTTTTTTTCAAAAGAAAAGAGGCATAGAAGCGTGGCTAACGCTAATGGCATGCATACCAGAGGCTAACTGCCTACTAAAACAGGCACAGAGGCACTGAAAGAGGATTTCACCCATCTAATGAACACACTATACTAGACAAATATCAAGATGTATCCATCAGTGGACCAATTGCATGCTTTTGCAGAGGACAAGAAGCCTTCAGTCGACTCCTTCAGACATTAAGCACCCCCCACAGCCCAAATGGAATGATAAAAAAATATATATATATATAAATATTATACTTTCTTTTTTTTTTTTTTTTTTTTTTACCAATAGTCGACTAACAGCAAATTTTGGCCAATCCTAGTCGACCATCCAAATCCTTAGTCGGGGACAGCCCTACTCCACAGTAAGAGGTAGCTATATTTTTCATCCTCTCCTTTTCTTTTAAGCCGAAAAATTAGCTATGCGTGTTGTCTGAACTTTTTCCATTCTCCCGGTAAGTCCAGAGAGTCCCAATTCATCCATGGCGATGGAACCCCATTGAAGTCCATGTTGAATCCTCTATTCTGACACCATGTCGTAATTATGCTTAACTCATTCAGCGCCAGCGTGTACCCCCATCCCTGCTGTCTCTGGGCCAGCTTTTCGTGACCGTTTTCACGATATTTCATGATCTTTCCAGAGCTATTGTATATTCTATATTATGCTATGGAGACAATAGTATGGCTAATTTGACAGACACTATTTGTAGTACAACATGTTGTAACGTTTGGGGTTTCTATCCTCTCTCAGGAGTGGAAACCCTACTGCCATTCTGGAGTACTTCACCCTGTTCCCTGCCATTAGCTCTGATTGATTGTCACCTGTGATTTGTTGTCACTAATTACTGCGTGTGGTTTGCTGGGTATTTTGCCTTTATAGTAATCCTTTGTTCTCCTGTCTGTTGTCGGATCTTCAACATAAGTACTGCGAGCAGTAAGCCACGGACAGAAGTGGGACATCTGTCGGGTTTTGTTATTATGTTGTGTTAAACTATTTCTCCGTCTTGTGTACAGTTTTCGCTATGCTAAATTGTCTCTCAGTTGTAGCCTGGCTACATTATGCTTTCTCGTTCCATTATCTTGCTCTAGTGTTTCTGATAATAAAAGAACACTTATTTTGAGAAGAGCAACACCATCTCCGCCTCCTTCTTCCTTTCTACTATTGGACTCAACATTCCTACCTTGAATCATAACAAATCTTTTTTGTTTGTTTCTACATACCTTCGTTCGTTCACAATTCCAATATAAACATTGCCTCGTTTCACAAAAATCCAAGATGATTTCCTGGAACGTGAGTTACAGAACATTTTCTGCGGGTATGCGTAAATCATGTTTTTTGCTCGCCTGAGACACATTATTTTCCAGGTCAAAGGTAAACACATGGCCTTGTTTCTTCACAAAGCCGGGGGGGGGGTTGTTTATCCGAAGCAGCGATCATATGTTGCATGTGAGCATGTTTTATGATGGAGTTATGATGGAAAAAAAAGAAGCAGCCACACTGGCCCTTTCTCGGCAAGGCACAGATCAGTGCATCCCACCTCCTTCACAATACCACCACAGAGACACCACGACGTGTGCGCCTAAAGTCACGGCGCCCCTTTTCCATGCAAGCCTACAGGCTACTCCACACAACACCATCTGACACTTCCAAGGCCTCCTGGGTCAGGACGAGATGGAGGGACCACTGGAGGTCAGCAGAACCACCCAGGCGGCACCTCTACATCAATGACCCTATGGATGTCCCTGGTCAGGACTTGCCCCGGAAGCAGTGGACAACCCTCAACCGCCTAAGGACCGGCGTCGGACGCTATGGCGCCTCAATGAAGAGGTGGGGCCTCAAGGACAGTGCCTCATGCGAGTGTGGAGCCCCTGCACAGACTGTGGAACATATAATCACCAGTTGCCCCAAACACCGGCCACCGTATAGAGAACGCGGTCTGATGGAACTGGACGACGAAATGTTGGCCTGGCTTGCCTCAATGGAGCTCCAGGTCTAAAGACACACGCCAGAAGAAGAAGGTAAAGTACATGTAAAAAAAAAAAGACGTTACCTTTGTTTTAGATGTACTCCATTTCTCACGTCGAGTCCAAACGTGTCTTCAATCAGAACAGGATCAATACATATAACCTTCATCCGTCTACTTCATCTGCTCGGGCCAGACTATATCACGGAGCCGAATAGGTTTGGTTATAGTTTTTTTTACATTTTACCAGTAGTGCTTGGTCCAACATAGTCCAACATCATAATCTGGTGGAAACGCACCTTATCATCCATAATCATCATCCATAATCCGTTTTGTCTTCTTCATATTCATATATCCAATAGTTCACTCGCCAGTCGCCATTGCATTGCAGCCAGGTTACTATTGTGTGCTCGGGTCAGACTATACCATGGAGCCGAATAGGTTTCCTCATCGGTCGATTTGGTTATAGTTGTTTTACATTTTACCAGTAGTGCTTAGTCCAACAAACGCACCTTATCGTCCATAATCATCATCCATATAATACATTTAGTCTTTTTCATAATATCCAATAGTTCAGTCTAGGCCAGTGGTGCCCAACCAGTCGATCGCGATCGACAGGTAGATCGTGAGCCCGCGATCTACCTGTCTACCTGGTAATAATGTGTCTCAGGTAGATTGCGGGCTGATTTCAAGTAGATCTCGATTTAATAAAATTAGATTATAAAAAAATTAGCTAAATCAACTCTGCCTCTCCTTGTTAACTACAACAAGCAATGCTGTTTGTTATTTAAGATGAGGTCGGACTCGGCACTGACAGATTTGTGTTCATTATGCTGCTTTTATAAAGCCTCAAATGACGGCTGTTATGTACCATGACCTTGTTTGCTCCTGTGTCACTGGGCATGCAGGTGAGGGCTACTAATTAGCTAATTGCTGCTGATTGGTTACCTGCTGGCAGCTTAAAACCAGCCTGTCAGTCACACATGCAGGCTGTCTGTGGCTAGAGGGAGAGTTGTCACGTTCTTCCATTCCTTGTACTTTAGTTTGTACCAGTAATTCCTTGTTAGAGTAGTATTTTGAGTTTAAGCACAGGTTTTGGTGTTGGTTTGCACATAGGTTGCGTGCCTTTGAGCCAGGGTCGTAACAGTTGGGCGCTCGTCCGGGATATTTACCCCTAGAAATTGTTTGGTGGTTTTTTTGTTTTGTTTTGCATGGTGTGTCATGGTGCTATGGTGTGGGTGGTGTTCGTTACATGTTGTGTAACGTGGGGGCTGGAGCCGTTCATCAAACAGGTGAGTATGCCCTTATTTGTTTGTAATTTGATGTGACTACTTAATGCTGTTAAAATATATAGTTTAGTGCACACCACATGTAGATAGGGACATTATTTTCTGGTTGTTGGTTAGCTTCCTGTGCACCACATACTCCTGGGGCAGTCAGAGAAGTGATTAGCACCATCTACTTGTCTTGTACCATACCATGTACTGGACGGGTGGATGGTCAAATATGATCTTTGGCTGGTAGCAGGTGTGGTTGAAGAGGGTTAGGTCTACAGGGCATTAGCTTAAGGGTAGGTAGAATAGGGGGCCAGAAAATACAGGTAGTGTGGTAGGGCCTGATTTAGTGTTTCTTAGGGTAGACATGTGGTGGGCCGGTTTTGACTGCAGTTTAGATGTAGAAGCGTAAGTAGTCGTATCAGGTTATGAAGGGGCACCTGTTTGAATTTGTTTGTTGTATTTATTTTGTTTGTTTTGAGTGTTTGGATAGCCTACCTGTTAGCACCTGACCTCCTGCGCGTATGGCACATCTATTTATTTCAGGGTGGTTGTTTTTTTTATTTATTTTTGCAAATTAGAAAGGTGCGCTCAGTAGAGCACACATTTCCACCGCGTCTTCTTGTGGTTATTAGTGTAACTGAGGGGTACAATTCCCTGACTGTATTAATCAAGTATGGTATCATTAAACCACTACCGTCTTATGTACATTATACTGGCCATACCGTACACGAGTATATGATGAGAACACTTCCCCACAATGAATCGGTTCTACACAAAGTTGTCTTTAAGTATTTATTAGCAGCAAGAATACATAATATACGTTAATTGAATGCACTTGTAAGGCAAAGGAATGTGCGTAGGCAAATCAATAATGAATGTCCATTCTCATATTACGCATGAGATAATAATACAACTTGAATATTAGGAATTATATCTAGGGGATACTGGTAGGGGGGTTCCTACCGGTTGTAAGCCAGCAGGGGGAGGCAATGCTCTAATGCAAAGTCTGGGTCAGCGGGGACTCAATAGGCTCCTGGAGGCGGTATATTACTCCCTGCTCGGCAGACGAAAGACAGCTGTAATCCCAGTGTGCGTGCCGCACAGGTGGAAGCCGGTCAGCCTCTCCAATAGAGACGGGCTCGAGTGATGTCCTCACGAGCAGGTCCCACAGCAGTGGGTGTAGACGATTCTTATCCGCTCCAGCAGCCTGGTACAAAGCAATAATAATAATCCAGTCGGAAAGGGGCTCTGCAATCACCGGTGTAGAGCCTCCGGTGCGCGGTACTTCACATCAACTAAGTCGAACTTGACGTTATCCAACCAAGCCCTGATACTTTACTATCCTATTCGCACGCGGCTATAAGTGCTCTATTTAGACGCACAATTGCTCACTTCACTTGGTCTTTGACTCGTGATGAAGGCTTACTAGTAAGGAGCGAACGATACGTTGAACAAACGTATTAGGATAAAACAAGACTCTATTTTGGGGCAATACGGGCCCACTTCACCGCACGTTGCATAGTGGGTGAGGCTTCACTTGGGTAACTCGAACTCGAACGGACTGCGGACTGAACTGAACTGAACTGAACTACTTCTGTATTCACCTGCGCCATATTTATATGTTGGGGGAACAAACTAGTACCAGCCTTATTCCTGTCTCGTAGTCCTGGGCAGAACCGGGCATGTTGAGACAAGCCTTGACGGTAGCTTTGAACTCGACTCTGGGGGTAAGACACTGGCGCTGGTGGCACGCCATCCAATAAGAGAACGAAATATTATGGTCTGTAGTAGGTTAAAGGGATATTCTGTGTATATGTACAAAGAATACACAAGGGATATCAAACGATATACAAATATTATGCAATATATATCAATCAATAAATACATATATTCGGTTTAATCTGACCCTTTGTAACAGCCGCCTCCTAATTAGTCCCACCTAATTAGCTAAGCAGAGACAGATTAACCGCACTGTCCACTACTCAATGTCCGTTGTGAGGGTAGGCAGTTCACAAAGTCAGGGGTCATGGTCGTCATTAAGCGAGTCGGGGAGCCTTGGCGACTCTATCAGCCTCGCCACGGGTCGGTTGTATGTCCGCCCTTGGCCGAGCACTTCTGCCACTCTGACCTTTCCGTCAGCACCAGTGGTCACTTTGCTTACGCGGCCGGCCGGCCACGCAGCTCGGGGTAGTGACTGGTCTATGGTCATGACGACTGGACGGGATGAAGGGGGGCTTAGGAGGAAGCGGGCCTGAGACTGCTTTGATCTGTGCTTGGCTGTGCCTCCTCCTCCTCCGTCTGTTTCTCTTGTTTGCTCTGTACCCCGTCTGAGGAGGGGCCGGTCCCGGCCGCCCCGTCAAGGAGTCGCTTGGGGTGCTGGGTTCGAGGTCAGCTACGTCTGAAGCGCAGCTGAGGGGGGTGGAGTTCCGAACTCCCTCTGGTGCCCACGGTTCTCTCACGGGCCTCTCGCTTAATGTCAATAGCCTCTGCTGTACGAGGGAGTGGCCGGTGTCGCTCGCCTTTGTGTGTAGGCAGTGTGTAGACGTGGGTTGACTGTCAAGTCTGTAGAGGGGGCCCTGGAGCGTCCATCCCAGTCGGGTCTGAACCGCGACTGGGCATCCTTTGGGTCCGATGTGGGCCGCCTCAATTGGGAGAATGAGGTCCGCGTGGTCGGAGCCGATGAGCAGGGTCGGTGTGGCGCCGTCGATAAGCGGTATAGGTAGTTGACGTAGGTGCACATACTTGGCCATCAGCTGTGGGATGGGGTAGGTGTACTGGGACAGGCCTATGTCGTGGCTGGTAAAGACGTTGGTTATACTATACTGCTTCTCGGGCTGGTCCACCGCTGCTATCTTGAAGGAGACCTTTTCACCTTTTATGATATTCTGGTCCCTTCTGATGGTGCGTATGGTCATGGTATCTTTGACACCCCGCAGGCCCAACTGGGCTGCTGCGGAAGCGAGGAGGAGAGTCTTTTCAGACCCATCGTCCAGGACGGCGTAAGTGTCCAGGACCTTGTCCTCGTAGCTCAGGAGCACTCTGACCACTTTGAGGAGCACTCGGGGGGTCCCGCTATGCTGGTCAATGTGGAGCACTCCTGTTGGTCGGTTGCCTTGGATCTTCTGGTGGGCTCCGCACAGTGCTGCGCGGTAAGCGGCGCCCGCCTGGGCCGCCTCACGCCACTGGTTAACTTGGACGGGGTTCAGTGTCTTATATTCGGCGCACTGTGCCAGCCAGTGTCCGCCGTCGCAGTAGGTACAGTAGGGAGCGGTCTGGTGGCTCATCGGTACTGGTGCCACCGCCTCGGCATGGTACATTACCGCGACGGGCCCACTCTGTTGTCCTGGCTGACGCCTGTTGATGTCATGCAGGACCTCCAAGTGGGTGCCACCGCACCTGCTGCACTTCTTCTTCAAGCGGCACTCAGCTGCTAGGTGGCTGCGCGCGCAGCGGCGGTGGTCCTTGATCCACTGACTCACCTCATCCGTGGTCAGCTTCCCAAAAGTGTCGCATTGGTACAGCCGATGTTCTCCCTCACAGTACTGGCACTCAATCTTCCACTGGTCCTCTTTCGTCGAGGGGGTGTTGTGGTTCCTGTGCTGTGGTACTGATTCGGCTTGGTGCATAACGGTCACCAACCGACGGTTATCTGTTGATCCCCGAGGTCCGAGTCTTGGGCTTGGTCCACTCCATACGAACGTGTCGAGTCATAGGCTACTGACCTCCCTGGCGAGGAACTCAGATAGGTCTAGGAGGGATGCCTCTGGGCCGTTGGGGTCGCGGTGGTCTCTCTGCCGCCTGAAGCGCTCTTGTCGGGCGGGAGGGAGCTTCTCTAGTATCCTCTCTACATTAGAGTTAGCGTACAGTTCATAGATCCCTTTTTCCTTTTGGGACCCCAGCATCCCTACCAGGGACTGTACCTTGATAGAGAGGTCATCTAATGCTCTGTTGTCTCTGGCTGGGGGGAGATGGTCAATGTCTCTTATCTCCTGTATCACATAGTCCCATATGCGTCCATAACGTTGGTCGAGGGCTACTAGAGCCGCGGTGTATGGGGTAGTAGAGCTGGAATATGCCAGCACTATATTGTGCGCTCTGGGCACCTTCAGGTGCTTGAGTAGGATAGCATACTTGTACGGTTCATCTGGTACGTCGGACAGCATAGTCTCTAAGCACATTCGTAGCTCTGTGTACTGTGCTCTTTTCTCGTGTGTGAAGTCCGGGAACGTCGGTGTGCCAAGGTACGATGCCATGGATGACTGGCACATCGGTGAGCGTTGGGGGAGAGGCCTCCTGGGCGAGTCTCCTCTTGCGTGTCGTCTTGGGCTGGTACTTGGTGGGTACCGAAGGTCGGGTACCCAGGTGCTGTTCCTCGGGGCTGGCGGTGCGTCAAACTCACCTGTGAGTTGAGTCGGGGGTTTGTAGCGCAGGGCCTCGGGGCTGACTTCTGGGCTGTACTGGGCCTCCTGGTCCAGAGTATGTTGCTGCTGGTCGGCTTGACATTCCTCCTCTTCCTCCTCCTCTTCCTCTGCTAGGACCTGGAGTCTTCGGTTCAGTCTCTCGGCGTGGTCCGGTTCTTCCCTGTCGCTGGGTCTCGTATGAACCGGCCGGGGAGGGGGTTCGGAGACGTGGACAGGATCCTCCTGTTGGCGGGGTCCCGGGTCGCTTGGTCGGGTAGGGGAATGTGTCCTAGACCCTTGTCGTGACGATCTCCGGGAGCTCCGTGCGCACTGCTTCGCGCTGGGCATTGGCGGCGTCGCGCTGCGCATTGGCGCTGGCATGGGCGGCGTCGCGCTGTGCATTGGCGGCGGCGCACTGTGCATCGGCGCGGCTTCTCTCAATGTTCTCTTCCGTCTGAAGGCGTCTGGTCTCCAGTCTTATGCGGTCGTCTTCACTCCTTTGTTGCGCCTGGAAGCGCTCTCGCTCGGTTGCAGAATGTTCGCGTTCACGGAGGGCTTGCGCTTGGAGTTGCGCGTGAAGGCGCTCTCGTTCGTCTGCAGCTTGTTCGCGCTCGCTCGTCTGTTGCGCTTGGAGTCGATCGCGTTCACCCTGAAGTCGATCGCGTTCGGTAGAGGCTGCCAGGGTGGCGATGAGTGCCTGTGCCAGCATCTTGTCCGCCTCGCTGGGGGAAGACGCCGGTCGAGGCGATCGGCTCCCGGCAGTACTCGTTGGAGATCCGTTCTCCTGTCGCGTACCGAGGAGATCCATCTCCTGGGTGCGCGTCTCTTCTTGTGGTGGGTCGGGTTCCGTCCCGGGAGGGCTTTCTTTATCTTGGAGCTCTCCGGGGACTACCTCGTCGACGTTGGCGGGGGGTAAAGTCATGTCAGGTCCCTCCTGGTCCCCACCGTGAGCTTGGTCAGTTACGTTAGAACCCACTAGGGTCTCTACTGGCGGGGTAGCCTGGTCGGTAGGGTTGGACATAATTTTACTATCCGCTTTAGTTACTTTATCCGTATTTAACTTCCTTTTAAAGCTAGGTATTGGACTGACAACGTAGTCCTTTAGGTGAAGAGGTGGCTGCCGTCTGCGCTCCGGGCGATCTAGCTTAGGAGAACCGTTTGTGGAGTGTTCATCATCGGCCATGTTAATATTAATATTATATTAATATTACGCTAATTCTTATCCGGGGCTCGAAGGACCAATTGTAACTGAGGGGTACAATTCCCTGACTGTATTAATCAAGTATGGTATCATTAAACCACTACCGTCTTATGTACATTATACTGGCCATACCGTACACGAGTATATGATGAGAACACTTCCCCACAATGAATCGGTTCTACACAAAGTTGTCTTTAAGTATTTATTAGCAGCAAGAATACATAATATACGTTAATTGAATGCACTTGTAAGGCAAAGGAATGTGCATAGGCAAATCAATAATGAATGTCCATTCTCATATTACGCATGAGATAATAATACAACTTGAATATTAGGAATTATATCTAGGGGATACTGGTAGGGGGGTTCCTACCGGTTGTAAGCCAGCAGGGGGAGGCAATGCTCTAATGCAAAGTCTGGGTCAGCGGGGACTCAATAGGCTCCTGGAGGCGGTATATTACTCCCTGCTCGGCAGACGAAAGACAGCTGTAATCCCAGTGTGCGTGCCGCACAGGTGGAAGCCGGTCAGCCTCTCCAATAGAGACGGGCTCGAGTGATGTCCTCACGGGCAGGTCCCACAGCAGTGGGTGTAGACGATTCTTATCCGCTCCAGCAGCCTGGTACAAAGCAATAATAATAATCCAGTCGGAAAGGGGCTCTGCAATCACCGGTGTAGATCCTCCGGTGCGCGGTACTTCACATCAACTAAGTCGAACTTGACGTTATCCAACCAAGCCCTGATACTTTACTATCCTATTCGCACGCGGCTATAAGTGCTCTATTTAGACGCACAATTGCTCACTTCACTTGGTCTTTGACTCGTGATGAAGGCTTACTAGTAAGGAGCGAACGATACGTTGAACAAACGTATTAGGATAAAACAAGACTCTATTTTGGGGCAATACGGGCCCACTTCACCGCACGTTGCATAGTGGGTGAGGCTTCACTTGGGTAACTCGAACTCGAACGGACTGCGGACTGAACTGAACTGAACTGAACTACTTCTGTATTCACCTGCGCCATATTTATATGTTGGGGGAACAAACTAGTACCAGCCTTATTCCTGTCTCGTAGTCCTGGGCAGAACCGGGCATGTTGAGACAAGCCTTGACGGTAGCTTTGAACTCGACTCTGGGGGTAAGACACTGGCGCTGGTGGCACGCCATCCAATAAGAGAACGAAATATTATGGTCTGTAGTAGGTTAAAGGGATATTCCGTGTATATGTACAAAGAATACACAAGGGATATCAAACGATATACAAATATTATGCAATATATATCAATCAATAAATACATATATTCGGTTTAATCTGACCCTTTGTAACAATTAGTATTGGCATTAGCATTCTTTATGGTTCTTCAGTGGTTCTTCAGTGGTTCTGTAGTGTGTCTTCAGTGGTTCTTTAGTGGCTCTTTAGTGGTTCTTCAGTGGTTCTTCGTGGTTCTTCAGTGGTTCTTCAGTGCTTCTTTAGTGGCTCTTTAGTGGTTCTTTAGTGGTTCTTTAGGTAGATGTATGTGTATGCTAGGGTGCTTTTGGTGCTTTTTGGTGACTCTAAAGTGAGCAGGTTGTGGCACTGGTGCAGTAAAGATGGCTTCCATTAAGGATTTTGTTGATCACCCTTCTCATGACATGTTGGAGAGGTTTTCCAAGGAACAGCTTCTGGAACTTGCTGTGCACTACAAGGTAGAACTTACTGCCAGTGAGAAACGTTTGAAGCCAACTGCCTTGAGTGCTTTGAGGGTTTTACTCATTAGGGAGCAGGTGCTTGTGGCGAGGGTGGAGGAGCCTCCTTTGTCTGACGTGTCTCCGCTACTATCTGCGGTGGCGGAGGGTGAGTGGAGGCTTAGAGAGTTAGAGTTTAAGGAGAGACAGCTACAGCACGAGCGTGAGGAGAGGAGAGAGGAGCGCGAGCAAGAGGAGAGGAGAATGTTGCTGGAGCACGAGCGTGCGCAGAAGGACAGGGAGCTTAAGGAGAGAGAGAGGAGAGAGGAGCGTGAGCATGAGCGCGAGCGTGTGCAGAAGGAGCTTGAATATAAGCATGCTGCCTTACAGGCGAGTGCTCTGCCTTCAGAGTCGCGTTCTGGCTTTGATGTCGGCAGGAATATTAGGATGGTGCCTCCTTTTGTTGAGAAGGATGGGGAAAGGTATTTTCCCCTTTTTGAACGGGTTGCAACCACATTGAAGTGGCCTGATACGGCTTGGACACTGCTGCTGCAATGTGTTCTTGTTTGTAAGGCGCAAGAAGCCTATACTGCTCTGTCCCTTGAACAAAGTGCTGACTATGAGCTTGTTAAAGCTTCCATATTGAGGGCTTATGAATTAGTCCCCGAGGCCTATCGTCAGCGTTTTAGAGCCTATCGCAGGTCGGAGGGACAGTCGTATGTTGAATTTGGAAAAGAGAAGGAGAACCTGTTTGACAGGTGGTGCACCTCTCAAAAAGCAGAGTCAAGAGAGCAGCTTAGGCAGTTGATTCTCCTAGAGGAATTTAAAAGATGTGTTCCTGATACCGTTTCCACTCATCTAAACGAGCGTAGGGTATCGAAGATAGGCGACGCTGCTGTCTTCGCTGATGAGTTTGTGTTGACACACAAGTCCGTTTTTTTGGAGGACTACCGTGTTGAGTCCAGGGATAGGCGTCCTGTTCAGGGGGGCCGTTTCCCAAAACCTGTGTCTGCTGGTCAGTTAACTTCACCTCCTAGGCGGGGTGGTTCTGCTGGTGCATTCCCAGAAGGGATTATATGTTTCTACTGTAAGGAGCCTGGTCATATCGTTGCTGGGTGCCCAGTGCTTGAACAGAAAAATTTCAGAACGGTGGCTCTGGTAGAAACCAGATGCAGAACACCTATGCCAACGTTAGAGGGTGATGGGGAAAGTATCAAACGTGTGGACAAAGAGCTCGAGGGTTCCTCAAGATTTATGATGGACGGGTTTGTTTCTCTGACTAATGCACTAGGGTCCAAACAGGCTATAACAATTTAGAGAGATACCGGTGCTTTTCAGTCCCTCATTCTGGAGGGGATTTTGCCATTTTCGGAAGACTCTTCTTTGCATTCCGGTGTCGTTGTTCGGGGCTTTGGAGGTGGATTTGTGGATGCACCTTTGCATGAGGTCACACTCAATTCTCCCTTAGTATCAGGCAATGTTGTTGTGGGGGTATGTTCTCACATTCCCATAAGAGGGGTGTCCTTCATTCTAGGGAATGATTTGGCTGGTGACAAAGTGTTGGCTACTCCAGTTGTAACTCCCATTCCTATGGTTTCTGAGGTCCCTAATGAGCTGGCACAGAAACATCCAGGAGTGTTCCCTGTGTGTGCTGTGACACGGGCAATGTCAAAGGACAAAAGTGATGTTGTTGATACTTCGACTTGTGACATTACACTTAGTGACACATTCTTTGTTGAATTGAAAAGTGTACCTGTTGAGAATTTTGGAAAGCACACTGTGGATGTACCTCTGCATAATGATTCTCTTGATTGTGCCTTTGTGTTAGGCCCGGTGGTGAGACCAGAGTTGACATGCGTGCCGGAGAGGCATGTGGCAGGAGATGATCTGGCAGCGCAGTGTCTCAAGGTCTTCCCAGCCTGTACGGTGGCTGAGGCCACAAACTAATTGGAGGATGAGTGTGGGAAGGATGCTATGAGAGATGCTGTGGATTCATGTGACACCGTTCTAGTTGAAGAGGCTACTAGGCCTGACTTAGGCTGCCAGCCTTCCCACAGTAGCTCTTTTGTCCCTGATGTTTCACTTGTGGGCAGGGATGGTCCCAGTATGTCAGTTGATGATTCTGACATTGATTCACGTGTCCACACTGATTCTCTGCCATGCACTAGGTGTGATAGTCAACCTAGTTACCTGTGTCCTGTGGAGCAGGAGCCGCCTTCGCGACCTGGTCTGTTGAGTGGCAGCCATTTTGATCAGGACAATGTTATTTTGTGGGACGCCATTTTAGATGGTGTTCCAGACGTTTTTGAGACTGACGTATTGCCACTTTAACCTATTGGTAAACAAACGTATTGCTGAAAATGTACACTTTGACTGCTGTTTTGACAGGGTTAGGGTATTTACTCTTGGCTACATATGAAAAAGAAACGCAACATTAATTCATACAGTCTGTAGATATGGATTTATGGTGTGATGTCATTCTGGTTCCGGTACCGGACCCATCGGGCATCATATCCAACAGAAATTATCTCAGATGAGGGTCCGCGGACTAATACCTACCAATTTCCAGGGGGTCCTTGACAGGAAAAACCTTGAGAACCGTCGATCTGGTTCTTGGAGAAAGTGTCACCTCCACTACCATTATTTGCAATATTTGTAACAATGCATAGTGCACTTTATATCCTTCTACCACTACACTGTGAACTGAATGTGCACTATTGTTCCTCTATCACTCGTGCCTTATTTTTATACTTTATTTATCTTTTTTAAGATTCTTTATTTTAGCATTAATCTTTTTCTTTTTTTGTGATCAAGTTTTTATTTTATTTAAAAAATATATCTTTTCCACATACACATGAATATAGACCTGCAGATTTACTGTAATGTAAACACATGAATATAGACCTGCATATTTACTGTAATGTAAACACATGAATGTAGACCTGCATATTTACTGTAATGTAAACACATGAATATAGACCTGCAGATTTACTGTAATAACACATGAATGTAGACCTGCATATTTACCGTAATGTAAACACATGAATATAGACCTGCATATTTACTGTAATGTAAACACATGAATATAGACCTGCATATTTACTGTAATGTAAACACATGAATATAGACCCGCAGATTTACTATAATGTAAACACATGAATATAGACCTGCAGATTTACTGTAATGTCAACACATGAATAACAACAAAACCGCCCTCCCCTCCCTCACTCTACATCTATATTCAACCCTGTCTAACCTTATGGGTTAACCTTCTATATTCGTTTAAAACCGTACTTAGCCCTAACCTAGTTCCTTAACCCCAACAACAGAACTTCAGAAGGCCGATAGAGAGGCCGAAACATGTTGGTGTTTTTTAATTGTTCTAATATGAACTAAGCGACTAATTAAACTTTTTTATGCTGTCAATTCTTAGTTTTTTCAACTGGCTCCCCTATATCCAAAGAGCACCTTCTAAAACACTGGATTCACACTACAAAAATGCTGCAGCGGTGCAGCCCTCCTTGTTCAAGTGGGTTCCTTCAGTGTTCTCTGGTATACCAACAATTCTTATGTTATTCCGTCTTTCACAAGACTGAACTTCGGTGAGCCTAGCTTGAATCTTGGCTAGCTTGGCTAGCTTGGTAGCTAGGTTCTGCTCGACGCGTTGTAAACATTGGTCCTGCTGACTAGCTTCTCTTGTGAGTGAGATAATCTCTTTTGTATTGTCTATGGTTTTCGTGTGGAGCATTTCCACTTTCCCATCCAAAGGTTGAATGGCCGCTTTTATCTCAGCTGTTACTGCTAGGCGGTAAGTCTCAAAGTGCTTCTCGAAGAGCTCCGTGAGGAATAACTTGATAGCAGCTAGGCTAGGACCCATCAGCATGGTTTTGGGCGTGCTTGGCGGTCGAGGATGTAGCACCGCGTCTATTCGTCTGTTTGCTTGCTTGCCATGTTTGTCAAAAAAATATGATACTGTCGAAATCATCAATTAAAAGGAAAAAAAGACTAGTGAGGGCATTAAAAGTGTTCGTTTGTAAAAGTTAGGGGAGCAGTTGCAATGTGCGACCTCACTCCATGATACCGGCCCCGCCCCCCAGCATTAATCTTTTTCTTAATATTTCTAATCCTAGTTTAAGTCTATATGTCTATATGTGATTCTGTGTGAAGGGGGAACTAGCGAAGTGAGATCTTCATTGTACAGCGTAACTGTTTTTTTTTTTTTTTTACTTTATTTTTTAGCGTTTATCGCTTTTCTGGTCAAGCATGACCGACAGAAACAGGTTGAAATGGGATGTAGAGCAGGGGAAGACATTCTGAGAAATGACGGCGGGCCCAGGAATCGAACTCGTGTCCCCCAGATCCGTGACGAGCACGGTTTTCCCCGACGCAGAAATAGCGCCGAGATATGCGGTGAACTACGGGAGCTCCCCTACAGCGTAACTGTTTAACTGTCCACATCATGAAATCTTGAATCTACAGTAGCTACGGCATGACTTCATGACTTCAGAAGGTCCCCAGACGATGTAATCAATGAAAGGAGGGTGAACGCCACGCTGAATCAGGTGGTCACTGACCTCAAAAAGTATAAAAGAGAAATGGATAATGGTTCACACTCCCACATTACATCTCCTAGCAGCCAAAGTCGTTTATAGCACAGAATAGACAGATTCGGAGCAGCTGTGTAGCGTAGTGGACTAAGCACTTGCCTACCACCGCAGAGACTCTGTGATTGAATCCAGTGGTCAGCGGGACCTCCGGCTTGGTCAGTCGTCCCTACTACCACAATTGGCAGTGTTAGCGGGTGGGAAGCCGCTGTGTCCTGGTCGTTATAAACTGCAACTGGTCGGTCAGGGTGCCTGTTCAGCAGGGAGGGGATCTGGGGAAAATAGCGTGAATGTTCCCCCAGTGAAACTCCTTGCTGTCAGGTGAAAAGAAGCAGCTGACAGTGGGGCAATGCGCGCAACGACCAAGAAGGGAATCGGCATAATGACTAAATTGGGATGGGTGAAAAATACGGAAGCCCAAAAATAAATAGAATAAAAAAAAGAATAGACAGATTGAACATAGGTTGGCTACCTGCCAAAGTGGCTCGGAACATTCAGACTCACCAGCAACAGACAGCTTTCGCCAGCCTATGGACATGATATTATGCATCCTGTTCTGCATCACTGGGTGACTGTAATTCTTTATATACTGTATACATGTATACCTTCATATAATTATAATATCTCTGTTCTTTATGTCAAGACTGTGAAATGTCTAAACTTATATTCTTAACCCATTCTCTGCCACCACTTTGATCATCCTAAACCATCCTCTGCCAGCGCTATTTGTCTATGGAGATGTTCACCTTCTTTGCAGAGCTATAACTTTTTAAATTGTATTGCTAATTGCTCACTCTGAGCCCCCAACGCGTGGGGAAGATGTCTTAAGTGGCTCAAACGATCACAGCTGAGATGCATTCTGAAACATGAACGCGCATCCCCGTTCAGGACATTTGCATACAAAACAACGTCTCCAGAGCTCCTTATAAGGCAACTAATGATGCAGCCGTGTGAAAATGGTCGCGGAAGCGCTTTGCGACGATCAAAATGAGATTAATGTATTGTCATCATATACAGCTCGTGGTGCACCTGCCGCAGCGCGTGCGCGCACACACACGTGCACGCGTGCGCAGTACTGTATATAGCCTACGGCGCATAATGAATGAACGCAGTATAGGCTTATATTATTCTAATGACTTGTTTTATTAGGAGAGCAGCAAAGATACATGCACTGCCCGCCCCATAGACCGTAGTACAGTCCACCATGCAGTCCGCTCATGGTACGCCCGACTCTGGCGGCCTTAATATGTGTACTGTATGTTACTGTATGTAGGGCAGAGCATATATATCTACTAAATCCTAATGAAACAAGTAATTAGAATAATATAAGCCTACTGTTCATTCATTAGACACGTAGGCTATACTGTGTGCATGTGTGTGGCGCACACAACAAGACTTATGGAATATTAATGCAGTCTATTTCCACGCGATTAGCTTTAGTTCTTATTCATTTATTTATCCACTGTCATTTCAGTGCTGGTGTATAGTACATAGTGTATTTCAATATCAGTTTAATTGATTAATGATATATTCGAAAGAATGCAGGTTTATAGCTATATCAAACAAAGGTACACCAATCAATGGGATATATTGCATGTTGACCTGCATTATTTCAAATGTATAATTAATCATTAAAACAGATATGTAACAAATAAGAAATACAAATTCCACAGAAGGCATTCAATAATTATTATTTTCAACAGGAACGCGGGAAGTGGGGGTGCGGCGGGTGCGCCAGCACCCCCTGCTGGCCGGGAGTGTAACTGCAACTGCAAGGTTGTTTTGGCTTTTATTCCATTGTAATACAGAGGCTACTCAATGTCACAGAGCAGAGCGGCACTGCAGATTTACCCTACTCTTGGAATTCATTGCCAGATCCTCATAGAGGTGCTGTCTCGATAATGCAGTGTTATTAAAGCAGCGTGTAGCCGATGCATGAACCAGTTGGGATTCGAATAGACGCGGCCTGGAAGCGTCAACGCGGAACTGGAAATCCGTTGGTAAAAAAATAGCGGCCTGGAATAGTTTTTGGGACGCTCAGACAATTCATAGTAAAGGTATATATCTGCGGTTTCCCTGGCGGATGGCGAACAAGCCAGCAGAACTATCCGAGCCCCCGGGAGGGTGGTCGAAGACCTTTTGCATGTCGGCGATGTTGTATGCGGGGAACGAATTGCAGAGGGAGGACTGACTGAAGTGGAGAGCTGCCTGTCGCCCATTCTAACGCAGGAGTCCTGGACCCTTGAGCAGACCCGACAGGTAAGGTAAGCGATTTTAGATGTATCACTTTGGAAGTGTGCGGCTGTTGTCCGAATACTAGTGAACATTGAAAAATAAAGGCACGACATTTGGAGACGTCCCCATCGTAGCGTTCTGGTGCGGGGACATGGGGCTCTCTGTGCGGGGGCGCAACAGGTGGGGTAGGCTGGGCAGAGATGTATGCATCAAAACGGTTACATTGTTTGTCTCGCACGCTCCGCAGAGCTGAGCGTGAGAGCGCGGAGTTGGGCAGTGGTCTCCTCTAGTGAACGGGAGTGTTGGTTTACCAGGTAAACCTATGACGTTATTATTATATCACTTATCTCAGCACCCCCACTGCTGACTGACTTCCCGCGTCCCTGATTTTCAATCATTTCACAATAATTGCATAATTGTGTTTGAATATCTGAGTAATTAAAGTAATTATACATTTGTCCAAAATAGCTGGTTCAGATATGGTTAATCCAGCTGCCCTGTGATCAGATGAATCCATATTATTTATTTTTCCGACATCAAATGCGTACAAATATTGTCATATTTATTTTAATTATGATTAAGTAATTAATTCCAAGGAGGCCTGTAGCGTTGACATGAAGGAATCCACGATGCTCACAGTCCCCCCAGTCAATGCAATAGTATCCAGCTGCATGCCCGAGAAGTAAAACCTGGACCGGACTTATTTTTTTGATGCACAGTCCCAGCCAATCGAATCCAATGATGTGCAATACCATCCGGGAGACGATAGGCGGCGGTATTTGCCCTTTGTGAGCTCAGACCCATTCCCAATGATAACGTCAGGCTGGATGGATGAAAAATGTATGGATATCGCTAATAAAAGAAATAACGATTAAAACCCGACTATACTCGTGATTGGCACTGAAGCGATGGCGAGTTAACCCGACTATACTCGTGGTTGGCACTGAATGGGTTAAGAACATGGAGAAGAACACAGTCTGTCAAAATAATAAAAATTTTAATCAGTCAATCAATCATACGTGTGCTCCTCAGCACTCTTAAATTCTGCTCTCAGCCACGGCCAAATCCGATCTCAGGAAAATTTGGGGGAATCGCGCTACTAGCCCTAATATGTCTTAAATTGGCAGAAATTTGTCTGAGAGCACATTTTTTGTCGTAAATCCGTTCGGGAATGAGACCCAATGTTATGGCATTTCTGCTTTTAATAGACAGTGCAGTGTGGAGTGATAAGGAACATGGAGTAGAGAGAAGGGGAGCGACAAGGACGTTAACGATTACACTGCATTCACGCCTAGTTTTGTAGTTTTGCCAACTTTAAATTGGCAAAAGGAAATATAAAGTTTGACAAACGTGGACAAGGATGAGGACAAAAGAGTGTCTGTGTGTGTGTGTGTGTGTGTGTGTCTGTGTGTGTCTGTGTGTGTGTCTGTGTCTGTGTGTGTGTGTGTGTGTGTGTGTCTGTGTGTGTCTGTGTGTGTGTGTGTGTGTGTCTGTGTGTGTCTCTGTGTGTGTGTGTGTGTGTGTGTGTGTGTGTGTGTGTGTGTGTGTGTGTGTGTGTGTGTGTGTGTGTGTGTGTGTGTGTGTGTGTGTGTGTGTGTGTGTGTGTGTGTGTGTGTGTGTGTGTGTGTGTGTGTGTGTGTGTGCGTGTGTGTGTGTGTGTGCGTGTGTGTGTGTGTGCGTGTGTGTGCGCACGCGCATGTGTGTATGGGGAGAAGGGCGTCTGCTTTCTGCTCACGCCAGAGAAACTGCACACTAATCCTTCAGTCCTGACCCCTGGCAATCAGTCCTAGGTCCACACACAGCCCAGACACACACACACACACACACGCACATCTACTTGTACACACACACACACACACACACATACCTACGTACATACATACACACACACATATAAAAACATATATGCATGCACACACACTCATCCACACTACTCTAGCGCCAGACCAAAGCCTGACCGTCTCCCTAGATCCCTACCATGACCTGAAATATGCCTCTGTGCCTTTATCCTTACCTCTCTCCTTTTCTCTCTCTCTCTCCCTCTTTCGCTCTCTCCCTCCCTCCTCTCCTTCTCTCCCTCCCTCCCCCTCTCTCTTCCTTCAACTCCCACTATCCCTCCCACTCTATTTCTCTATTTCTCTCCCACCACTCTCTCTTCCCTCATCTACCTCTAACCTTCTCTCTCTGTGTCTCGCTCCCTCTACCCCAGTCTTCCTTCATCTCTCTCTCTCTCTCTCTCTCTCTCTCTCCTTCCCTCCCTCTACCTCCATGAAATATGTCCAGCAGGTTTTATACCAGTCAGGGGACCCTGTGCACTCAGCTAAACAACCCGGGAGACTGAGACAGCTGCTGCTTTTACGCAGCAGGAGCATGGGGGACGGATGGGGAGAGAGGGACGAATGGGGAGAGAGAGAAAGATGGGGAGAGCTGGAAGGAGAGAAGGATGGATGGGGAGAGAGAGAGATCTGCCAGAGAGAGAATTTGATCTCTAAAATAGCCTGAGAAGCCTAGTGACAAACAGAAAGTGTCAAAAAGGGTTTTTGTTTTTTAAATATCCCTACCGGAGGTAAAACACAACCATGTTTTCAATGGTCTCCCATAATATGAAATGGATTCTTGTATACAAATATTTTATCTATCAGAATATAATTGATAGATATTGTTATACACCCCCAAAACAAAACTAAAAAACTAAAAAAGAGCTAAAATAAAGTCTGGCCGTATGGGAGTTGAGGCATTTGAACTCATGTAGATTGTTTTAAATTTTTTGGGGGAAAAACGCCTAAACATACCATTACATAAAGATGTGTAAAACACAATTTTTATGTGATATTGTTATTGACTTTGGACATGTTCTAGGTAAGACTTCAGGCTATGGCAGCAGTGTTTTCAGCTAATAACTATAGAGTAGATAGATCTGCAGGCATCTGTTTAAAAAATAATTCAGACGAAAATGAAAATAAACTTTTATTTCAGTGTGTTCAAACCTCTGTAACTCTATGACAATAGTACTTGTTGTACCCTTCCTGCTGTCTTGTTGTACAAAACTTGTAAGTCGCTTTGGATAAAAGTGTCAGCTAAATGACAAAATGTAAATGTAGATTAATAATACAAACTCTGAGAGCTTTCAAACTTTAAATTCTAGTAGTCAGGATATTCTTCCTCCTAATAGTAAAAATGGATGTGAGTATCTTGATGGATGTAGGAAATATAGACCTATGATATACATGCCTAAAATAAACAGAAATGGAAAAGAAAAAATGGACATCTATGCAGAATGTACTCATTTACTTTGGTAAAACGACACCAGTGAGGGCTTGTTGGAAAGGTAGGAAAGGTGATGATTGATTGATTGAACTTTATTAACAGATTGCAGAATGGGTACAGTACAATACAGCTCAATACATACAATTGTTAAGGGGATGCAGACCAGAGAAAGACTTTCGTCTTGTTTACATCAGGGTCCCCCATTTTCAATTCATCATAACATATATGGCATACATGACATACAGATAGATAGTACTACATCTATACATTTATGACATACCAGATTTGCGAATACAGTACTGTTTGTGATACAAAAAGAGTCTAGAAAAGAGAGTATATACATTTGACGTAGAAACTGTACATTGGAGGAGGTTGGGTAGGTGGGGTGGGGGGGGGGGTTGGGTGGGTGGGGGGTTGACTGTACATTGGAGGTGGTTGGGTGGGTGGGGTGGGGGGGGGGGGTTGGGTAGGAGGGGTAGGTGGGGGACACTGTACAACTGTACAAGCAAAACTGTACCTTGGAATATTGACGAAACCATACTTGGTAATTTACTGTACATTGGAGGGGGTTGGGTTAGGACATCTACAGGGGCCAGTTTCGAATTGCAGTCTCCCGTAGGTGTGGTTGTGATGAGTCAGACAATGTCACTTGTGTAGATGTAGTAGCATGCATAGGGAGTTACGTCACTAAATGTATGTCCCAGACAAAAGATAATTAAACACTGACAAGTGACAGATCTAATCTAACACCACCCAGTTTGCACGCCCTCTCTGCCGTCTGCCGTGCCGAGGTGAGCCCACGTGCCTCGAGAGCCTTGGACTCAGACGACTGCAGCCTCTGTCTTGTCCCACATCGTGCACCAGGAGATCCAGAGTGTCCTTGGCCAGCTGCCCTGTCTTCCATGTACTCCGACAAGGACGACAGTGGTGCAGACACCCCCCCCCCCCCCCCCCCCCCCCCCCCCCCCCCGCCTCCTGTCCCCCGTTACCATCCAGGAGGAGCGAGACGACACTGCTGACACCACCAGCTATATGTAGCGACTTCCCCAAGTTGATCAGGGCCGCGTTGGCGGTGAACAGGATTCCCCTTCTTCCAGTGCCCCCACTCTGCCTCGAGCCTGACGGTATGGTGGGTGACTATCAGGAAGCTCAGACCCTCCTCCCCCTTCCCACATATACTGACACGGCTATATAGGATCTAGCACCCACCTGTCGTACAGTACATGCATGATAGAGGGGTGAATGTCTACTCAGGTAGTGGGTATCCTGTGCCGGGATAACTCTCTGTCTTCCCTTCTGGATGCTGTTTGGCATCCGGACAGGAAGCCACAGCCCGAGCAACAGCTGCACCATTGGTTGCTGCCCTGACTGACAGAGTCGTATGCTTATGCAGCTCAGAGCACAGCAGCTGCCGACACCATAGCTCTGCTGTCCTCTGCCCGGTTGTCAATGGCGACAGGGAAAGACACGCTGTGCTCTGGGGAGCTGGAGACATTGGCCAAGACTTCTGGCGCAATTCTTCTCCTGATAAACCAGTTGCTGTCAGTAGCCACCAAATGGTAGAGTCATGGCGTGGTCCACGATAATCCAGTGTCACCTTTGGCTGTTGCAGACCACCCTGACTGAGGCACAGAAGACCAGGGTCCTCACCGGTCCCCTCTCTCATGAAGGTATTATTGGGTCCCACTTCAATGAGGCAGCAGCTGTCCATGCAGCAGAGAGAGCCCGCCTATAGCCTGCCACTTTCAACATTGGCCAGCTGAGTCTCACCCTTCCTCTCACAACAACAGCGCTTCATCCAGGATAAGCCACTCTCACAGAGCAGCCCACCCACCTGCCCCCACCCGCCTGCCCCCACCCGCCTGGCCCTGCCCCTGCCCCTCTGGCCCCTCTGGTTCCTCAACTGCTGCGTCCCTCACCAGCGTTCCAGCCAACCAGCCACCGCCTTAGCCTCCATCTGAGAGCCAAGTCCCAGAGGTCGGCTCTTTCCTGAAACCGCTGACTCCACCAGCTACGTAGCTTGCTCTTCCCCAAGCTGATCAGCGATGCAAGTGACTGGCCGGGAGAGTCAGGCTAGCGCCCAAGCTCCCACAACATGTTTCTGTTAAAAGAAAATTAAAAAAAAAGTGTTTAACCGAATGCATTTCATTTTCTTGAAAGAGTAATATCCTATTGAAACTCACATACAATCTGTCCCTTACTGCTAGCGGTGCTTCTAAGGTGGTAGTCACAAGTATGACCCCCTCTCTCTTCACCCCCCCCTCATCTAGGTCAAGTGGCTGAGATCAGGTCTTTCTTGCCAAAACGCTGCTGGTTGGCAAAACATTCAGCCCCAGGTGTCACTCAGGTAAGTCAGAGTCACCCTGGCCCCTTGACAGATGAGCAGAACATTACATTTCATTACGTTACGTTCCCTCAAATGTTTTCTTCTATTGTAATCATGTTAATGGATAATAATAATAATAAACTTTAATTGTATAGCACCTTTCATATAAGAATTGCGGCTCAAAGTGCTTCACAGCAGTAAAAAAGACACAAAATGAGCATCAAAATAGACAAAGTCAAGGATAAGGAGTGTTAATCGTCTTGCCATTGAACCATTCACACCCCATTACCCTCTCTGTTTAAGAAATGCCTCACTGGTCATTGCTTCCAAAGATAGCAAGATATCCTGTTTATGTCAATACTTCCAATCCATGTATTATTTATGTTTTTCCTTTGTTCCAGAAACCATTTAAAAGAAACATTTTAAAGAAGTCCTTTAAAAGAGGACTAAAAACGTACCTCTTCACAAAAGCCTTCTGAGTTTTAGCCTTTTTATACATGCCTTGTGTGTTTTCCCCCTTTTTTCTATGTTTTTATGCCTTGTTTTTTTAATTGCCTATGTTTTTAAAGTCTATGTTTTTACCCTGTAGCACTCTGAGATTTGGTTTCCAAATGTAGAGTGCACTATAAATTGAATGTATTATTATTAATACATCTATCCACTCACTGTGATGACTGCTTTGTGTGTCATTAACTGGATCATGAACCTTGTACCTCTGTAACCCCGTGCAACTTAATTCCACTAAAGAAAACAAAACGACTGCCAGCTGTCTGTTGTCTGCGTCTTAGCCACCAAGCCACCTGTGAGGGATGGACTTCCACCGCGCCAGCCGTTCTAGAACACAGTAGGATAGCTTTTCATTGCACATTGAAAGAATAAATATATAACATACAGTAAATGTTTTCAGATTGTATTTTATGATATCAATATTTTAAATAAAGAACTACTACCGGGGCGGCTGGGTGGCGCAGCAGACTAAGCGCTCGTCACCAACGCAAGAGACACTGGTATCAAATCCGGCTATCAGTGTTGCCTCCGGCTTGGCCGGCCGTCATATACTGGCTCGATTGGCAGAGTCAGCGGGAGGGAAGCCGGCGTGGGCGGGTCCGGGTCGTTGTAAACAGCGACTCCTACAGTTCGGTCGGGGCGCCTGCACAGCGAGGGAAGGATCTGGAGGGAGGTAGTGTGACCTTCACACACGTTACACACTCTCCCAGTGAGAGTCCGCACTGCCAGGTGAAAAGATGTGGTGGGCTGGGTACGGAGGAAGCATGTGATAGTCTCCGCCCTCCCAGACCGACGGTAGGGGGTAGAGTGCGCAACGACCAGGAAGGGGGATTTGGAATTGGCATAAGGACTAACATTGGGAGGGGAGAAAAACGGAAAAAGAAGGGGGGGGGAGATAAAAAAAAAAATAAAAAATTTAAAGAACTAGTACCAGTGCACATGGTGGTAACAGCACAATAGGAGGCATTTCTTTTTTTAAGTTTGAGTAAAAGTCATGTTATTGATATATTTTTTCTTGTTTTTTTTTCTTCATATTCTGCATTGAGTTAATCCAAAAGTAACTGAAAGTAACCAGATTACATGACTTTAATATTGGGATACTTAGAGTAAGTTACTGAATACATTGTTCAACAGGTCATTTGTAATTGCAACAGAATACATTTATAATGTAACCCTCCCAACCTTCCCTATCACCATGGTTAGACAGGATGTTGAGGGTAGGTTACAAATTGCTATTCAAGAGCCCTTACCCTCTGTTCAATGGAGTGGAACAGACTGTGTTATCAGACCAGACGAAGACAACTGCCTTGTCGGCCGAGATACAGGAGCTGTTATCAAAGAAGGTCATCGCCGTCGTCCCTCCACAGGGGAGGATGAAGTCCGTATATACACCCATTATTTCTTGGTTCCAAAAGAAAACGGGTGGTTATGAGACAGATCTCGAACCTACACCCGCTCAATCAGCAGATTGCAGTGAGGGAATTCAGAACGCTCACAGTCAAGAAGCTGCTGGGTTCTGTCAGGCCGGGTTCACATCTATATACTTGAAAGACTTTACTTTCTTCCCACCACGCAGGAAATCAGAAAGAGACGCTGAACCAATTTCTTGTCCTACAGAAACAGTCCTTGCTTATCTCCAGTCGCTACTGCAGAAGCTGCCCGTCTCTACTGTGAGGGTCTATGCTCTAGCCATCTCTGCTTGTCACAAAGGCTTAGATGACAAGCCATTGATAAGCCTACTTTTAAAGAGCTTCCTTCAATTATTATTATCAATGTGAGTGAAGCTTTTTGTTTGCTGCTGTTGCGTCTCTGAGCAGCTAGCATTTCTTCGCTCAAGGCGCTTTGTATTTATGGAAGAGCACCCTGTACAGCCTGAGGTGACCAACCGTGGCACAGAAAACAAGCATGAAACCATCCAGACGCTTGGCACAACTACAGTACATGCAGTCAGTAGCATCGATGTGAAAGTAGGTGGCTCCACTTGCTAGCTAATTAGAGCAGGCCCACAAAATGTGTGAAGGATATCATCCCTACATTATGTCTGTTAATAATGTCATTCATTAATCCCATGTTCTGTTCAAGCCATCCTAGCAGTTAGCTATATGTTAGACACAAATGTAGTTTCACTGTGTTGAGAGGCAGCTAATACCAGCTGTGTAGCCAATTATCTTTGCAATAGCTTCATGCCCTGGCTCTGAAGATCCAAAACGAGAGGAAAGATTGCTTTGAAGAAAGATTTGCCCTGCTTCTTTGACTCAGCTATGATATGCAATGTTCCACATTTAGTATACACAATGTCAAAACTCCAACAACAATTTCAGATAGCACCAGCAGGTATCATGCTAACTAGTTTGAAACTCTTATGTCCGGATCAGACAGAGTGCTTTTTAGCTTGGTGTCATTCATATTTTGCAATTTAAAGTAGGATAATGTGGATAATTCCATTTCAAGGAGATGCAAAGAAAGTCACTAGAAGCTACGGTGACCAGACGTTCCGGTTTGTCTGGGATTGTCCTGGTTTCAAGCTTTGTGTCCCGTCAAGTCCTGACAAATATCTGTAAAGCACTAATATGGCACTAAAGGTTTTCGACATTCACTACTAAACTGGTTTTGACCAATAAATATTTTTAACACGCTTCCGAATTCAACACCGATTTGTCTGTATGTCAATCAAGGTTGTTGTCAAAACTGTTGCTATGGTGCTTTTGGCAAGCGCATGCGTCTTTAGGATAAGATAAGGGCCCCATATTTGATCTTGAAATGGGCCCCCTGAACCATTATGGACCAGTCTAATTAAGACACAACGTGTAACAGCTGTGAAATACGATCAAAACACACAAAGACCCTTTGCCAGGAAGGTCATATGGAGATTTTGGGAATAGATTGGTAGTTTCTTTTTTTATTATTATAACTTAGAAGTGAGGTTTGGGGTTGAAAACCAAAAGGTTTGAAGATTTTGAGGTTTAATAAATTACTCTTTAATAATAAATCTATTAAAAGGTTTAATAAATTAGATACACTCATCACAACCAAACACTGACTCATACTTGGCCAAACGGCATGTGTACCGATTTTATGACACATTTGGTCAACCAACATCATAGATCATATTTGGTTATTTGTCCCTCAACTAATTGGTCCAGTCATCATCAGCCATGGTTAATCAGCATTACTGAACAAAGTGTACTAAGTTACAGTACATATATATATGTACATATACACAAATATATGGCTTTTAAAAATGTCTTATTAACCCTTTGAGTGCCGTTAACGTGTTAACACGTTTCTGAGGCCCGACCGTTGAGTGCCGTTAACGTGTGTAACACGTTTCTGGATTGTTGTTTCTTTTATTCGCTATTTCCATTTATAATCCATCCTGCTATGCTGTAGGACTGTGTGGCACTCTGTCTGAGACCGCAACGTCCGATACCGCCGCCTAACACCTTGCGGCCGCTATTGCACTCTATTTGCACTCCAGCAAGACAAACGCTTATAGGGATGGCATCGACGAGGGTCCCCGCCCCCCGTTCATTTTCTTTGGTGGATAATGTTGGACACGCGATCGCGATCAGTATTTGGAATGGCGATCAGATAATTGGATTATTCTTTTTGCAGTACATCATAGACAAGGTAAGGACCATATATTATCAATCTTGCGTTGATCCGATAATCTTTTCCCCGAGATCGCAGCATGTGTCTGTGGTGTGTGTGGGCCGTGTCCTGTTGGTTGCGATCAAAGCACGGAGGGCCGGCTTCCCCCCCCCCCCCCCCCCCCCTTTCATGCATCGATGATGAAACATAATACCGATAATCTAGCCTTGATTTCAGAATGATTATTGATCCAGGCGAGGAGTGGCATGATTTATAGTGGAATGCAGTAAAGCACTGTTTGGCGGAGTTTCCTGGGATTACACAGAATCACTCTAGAACTATATTCATATTCACCACGGTATAAAACGGAAATGTATGGATGAAAAAAGTATCTGTTTTTTGCATTCACTGACAATCGACGTTGTTATTAGATCCATAGCTATAATATTTAATATAGTTTTAGCACTACAAACACCGGCATCTACCCCCATTGCATTACAGCGCTGGCACAAACGGCCATACACCCACAGCGACCTCCGCCGTCCAATGTGTTAAAGACCCCTATAATATAATATTGTATTCATTGTCTTTCATGAAACAACATTTTGTGTCTGTAGATTAGAGCCATTTTTTTTTATCCACTTTTTCTCCCATTTTTCTATATTTTCTCCCATCCCAATTTCGTATCATCCAATTCAACCCTCCCCTGTCACGGACGCTGTTTCTTGCCTCCCACAAGCCGGCTGCAATGTGGACTAAGTCATACATAGCACAAGTCCCCTCCGGTACTTGAGGTAACAGCAGTCGCATCTTTTCACCTGCGCAGCTCGATCTCTCAGTGGCGAGGAGTAACGCGTGGGAGGCTCACGCTGCCCCCGACACTTCCTGATTCTACTGCGCAGGCGCACCAACCGACCTGTAGGAGTCGCTGTCCATAACGCCCGATCCCCACCCTTCAGTTTCCCTCCCCCTAATACGGCCAATGTGTATTACTGCGGACGACCAGCTAAACTGAAAGCAAATGTGGAGCGCTGGGCGCGAACTGACGAGCCCAGCGTCTCCAGCATTTCGTGGCGAGTGCCTTGCCCACTACGCCACGTAGCCGCCCAGATTAGAGCCATTTTATGGGAGATTAAGCTGCCTGAGAACAACTACACTGGAAAATAATTAATTAACATCCTCTAATAAAGATTTGGAGTTTAGGCATCTTTCAAATCTTTTAATCACCCATATGCCTAAGATATTAATTTGTCATTTGAGAATAAGCTTTGTAAATCACAGGGGCAGCGGTTGCTTTGACAGAGAGGATGCTTGGCTTCAATGCACCCTTTATTTTTTATTTTGTATCTACTTTTTCTCCCCCTTCTTTCCGTATTTTTTTTCTCCCATCCCAATTTAGTCGTTATGCCAATTCCCTTCCTGGTCGTTGCGCGCTTTTTCCCCCTATTGTCGGCCTGGGGAGGGAGAAGACTACCACATGTCTTCCTCCGATACATGTGGAGTCAGCCAGCCGCTTCTTTTCACCCGACAGCGAGGACTCTCACCGGGGGAGTGTAACGCGTGGGAGGATCACACTATCTCCCCCAGATCCCTTCCCTGCTGAACAGGCGCCCCGACCGACCAGTAGGAGTCGCTGTTTACAACGACCAGGATACATACCCCACCGGCTTCCCACCCGCTAACACTGCCAATTGTGTTAGTAGGGACGACTGACCAAGCCGGAGGTACCGCTGACAGCTGGATTCGATACCAGAGTCTCTGCGGTGGTAGGCGAGCGCTTAGTCCGCTGCGCTACCCAGCCTCCCCTAAGTGACTTACTCTGTTCAGACCGGGACAAACCTTCTGACCCCGCCACGCCACTTAGGAATTAACAGACTTTGTTGAGATATAGAATGTTTCTATATGATCATTAAACCTGTTGAACCTGAGAGAGACAATGTAAACCATTTAAACAAAGAAAAAGGGGATAAAAGAAATTGTGAAAATCAGACTCTGAGTTACAGTACATTGTTTTGACAGCACAGCCTTAATATGTTTAAGATTAATTGGGTATTGGAGGGTCTAAGCTTTGTAAATTACAGTGGCAACTGTTGCTTTTTTTTGTGACAGAGACAATCCTGGTCTTCAGCACACCCTTTCTAGGAATGACTAAAGGTATTATTCTACTCAGACTGGGACAAACAGAGATTACTGGCTTACTGACTGCCACACAGGTAGAAACCAACTAAGCTTCACACACACACACACACACACACACACACACACACACACACACACACACACACACACACACACACACACACACACACACACACACACACACACACACACACACACACACACACACACACACACACACACACACACACACACACACACACACACACACACACCGCCCATGCACACATACATAGACACACACAGAAAGGCACAGACACACACATACGTGCATCCGCACACACACAAAAAGACGTAGACACACACATGCCAGTACACATACGCATGTGCGCGCATGCACATGCACACATATACACAGTCACTCGCTTACTCACTTACTCATGAAAACAGGCCAGCAGACGGTATTAAAGCTAAAGCCTAATGTTACACACAATTACACACAACCACCAAAGGCATAAAAAACGGATCCAGCACTACGGCACTTGAACTGCTTGAGTTTATGCAGCTTGGGTGGGAAAAACATACTTATAATATCCTAATAACGGCCTAATAACATGTAGGGCAAGTATCTGCCTACATAAATCAGTTTGGCTGTGAGCGTATTCATTTCATGTTACATTTTCTTGTAAAACGGTCCGGCTAACGCTTTACTTATAAGGCAAGCAGCTATAATGGGTTATGATGTAAGAGCGTATCTTACGATGGATACGATGTAATTTCTCTCTTTGTGAAGCAAATGATGGAAACTGCTCCATCGTGGTTGTAACTCATTCTGGCTATTGGGAGAATGGCGGCACGAGGAGATATGGTGGACGTTAATATCTACACTTAATTAGGATTATTTACGCAATGTCCTTGTGTGAACGCCGGCTTAAAGTACCAGTCCATAATCCAGATGTAAACAAACCAGTAGCCCCACCACCAAAAGAAAGATATGGAGATATGTTTTCATTTCCTAGTTGACTGACGGAGCTCTTGAATACAAGGACTGAAATTAGACAACGTGCAAATTGGAGTTTTTAATCCAGAGTTATAGCTAGTTTGCGATGGGTAAAGGAAGTTCCAAAAAGCATATTTTTCATCGACAATAAGACACAGAATGTGATAAGTGAATTCGAATTAGATAAGTGAGGATGAGATCAACAAGGTTACATTGTGTCAACGTCGACAGCGTTCTTAGAAACAGAGACATTTACAGTAGAAACCTCCAGACTCTGGCTTTATTCATTTTAAGCAGTGTCACCAGTTCTACAGCAGTTTCTTTCTAACAGCAATAAAATATCCACCTTTCAAAAACAAAATTACACAGAAATGGAAAACATGTTTTTTTATAATAAATGAGTAATAAATGAGTAGCCTATTGACACTCACATAATTTTACAGAGAGAGAAATGAGCAAAAGAATATATATATATATATATATATATATATATATATATATATGTATTACCTGTTATTATATTACTGTATTATATTGTAATAATGGAAATATATATTTTTCACCATGACCAAAACAATATATCATGCTGTACTCAAATGAATGGCCTCCTCAATATATATGAATGAGATCCGACACTATACTCTTTACAGCGCGTGCACATGATTGGCTGTTTGAGAGACTTGTTTTCCCTATGGAACAGCGTTTGTTCACATGCCTTCAAACCCGGCGTCCATTAACTTTGCATGACACTGTACAATGTCAGAGTGTTCAATGGGAGGCTTCCATAATAAATGTGCTCGTCTGAAAGACAACGCTCGAGTTACTACACACACATACCCTCACATATAGACGTACACAAAGAAACACACACACACACACACACACACACACATAATGTATACAGACACACACTGTGCCCACCCCTTCACCCTGAACCCAATTCCATCTGTAGCAGGCATTGTCTGTTACTCCTGAAAACGAATTAGTCACACAGGTTTGGTTGTGTACACAAACACACCCAGCACACTCACACACACACACACACACACACACACACATACATAAATACATCCGCACACACACATAGGCAGACATGTGTAAACACATGCACACTCACACACACACACAAACAGATATGCACAAACACATGCATGCTCACATTTACACACACATAGAAACACGTGCACAAGCACATTCGCCTATTCAAAAACACATTCATGCACAGCAGACACACATGTACAATTTTTTTTTTAAATTGCATTTATATAGCGCTTTTATCCAAAGCACTTTACAATTTGTTCCTCACATATGTGCACAAACACATCCACACACACATGCAGCAACACACACATACGCGCAGGAACACATTGGGACACAAAATGTGCAATACACACACATGAACACACACACACACATTCAGGCACACACACACACACATACACGCAACACACACACACACGCAACACTGGTGGTCCTGTTTGAGGAGAGGTAAAGCCCTGTCTCTTTTGTCTCTCACAGGAGGCAGAGACAAATCGACAGGTAAACAAGCCGTCATGTTTGGGCAACCTACCTGAAGCAAGCTCTCACCCTCTTCACCCCTCCTCCACCTCCCCCCTCCCTGTCTCACCTTCCACACCCCCTCCCTACGCACACACACACACACACACACACACACACACAGACACACCCTTACACACAGACACACATGAGCACACATACACAGACACACACACACTTACATACATACCTAACCCTAACCATTATCTAACCCTATCCTTAACTTAACCCTAACCTTAACCTGTAACGTTAATTTAAACAAACAAAAAAGTCTAAGAAAAGCAGCAGCCTTACAACTTCGGGGAAAATGGCTTACCATTATTACCTACTACGTGGTTCGTAGGAAATGCTACAAAATACCTGTAATAGTTTTCATAGTTTTCGTAGCATATTCTATTCGATTGCTGGTTTCCGGCTTCATATCACGCTTTGCTCACTTCATATCACAACCGGGCAAATGAACATTAGACTGAAATTAACTTTAGATCTCCCCAGGTGACAGTATGTCATGTCATGTCATGTTTTATTTTACTTACTCAGAAGCATTTTATATTTCCTAAACATAAAATGTGGGCCACATATTTGTCAAACACTCACCCCAAAGTTGTTTAAATGGTCCGACTTCTTTAATTTGGGACAGGGAGAGACCTAGAATCAGGAACGCTTATTTACATCTTGCTGAAGCTAGATGGGGGAATGGGATTAGCAAGTTTTCAGGTATATTATTGGGGCGTGTGACGTTCAAGCTATTCCCTTCTGGGCCCAGAATACAGAAAATCCAAGTTGGGTACAAATGGAACACAACTCTGCATGGCCACTCGATGGCTATGAATGCTCTTTTGTTTTCTCCAATGACCCTAGCATTACAGTATGTTAAGAGTAATCCCATTGTAATACAGTCTTTGAAAATATGGTCTATAATAATATGGTCTAATATTAGGAAGGGATTATGGATGGCAAAATAAATGGTCCAACTTCTCTGTCTGTTTTCTGGGGGCCGACATCTTGATTAGAATGAAGATGGAACATCTAACGAGGAAACGGAACAAATGGTCTGGTTTTCATAGAAGACAGAGAAATAACAGTAGGGTTAGCTTACCAAATCAGTACACAATACCACAGCCTGGTGCCAGCTTGGTCTGATGCCCCCTGCTGCAGGACCAGGCGGTGGTTGATCCGATAGCTAGTTAAAAAAAATGTGTTGGTTGGTCCAGTGAAAAAACAAATACTGGTTTTCTAAACAACAGCAGTCCATGGGCTGATGATGACAAGTAGATTCCTGTAGTAGGCAATGGCAGAGACTCCCTCATGTGCCGTTCCCCGACACGTGGAACTCCCCGTCACCAGCTCTGGGAAAATAAGCAGACCTGGGATATGTTTAGAAACTTATTGAATTTTTAAACCCGTCATTTAATGGAAAGGAATTTTCTTTATATTTTGGGTGCATACTGATGACGTATTTCTCCTTCTTTGATGATTTACAAACAACAAGGGTAAGATAGGCTAACAATTCGTTTTGACATCAAATTGAGAAATTATTTAATTTACAATATTGAAATAGACATTTCTGATATTTATGCAGTTGATTGCTATTCAGTCAGTTTCTCCAATGACGTGAATGACGTGTGTTGAGTTTTCAGTGAGGACATGGCCTCCTATTAATTTTCCCTCCTGTCTTCCCTCTTCCTACATTCCTATAATTCCAACATCTTTACCATTTTCTTCACCCGCTCCACTGTGTGTCACAAGCTTCACCGTCCTCTGGAAACACCAGCTGAACTTCATTGGTCACTAGTTCCAACTCCCAGTGTACACATGCGCACTCATTCCAACACATTTCTCAACAGCTTAATCCATCATATTTCTCTATGCAATGAAAACCATACAAAATGTGAATGATCCGGGGTTGTCACCAGCTTGGCTGGCCGTCTGCACTGATACAATTGGCTGTATCAGAGGGTGGGAGAAGCTGGCGGGGTGGGTCCGGGTCGTTGTAAACAGCGACTCCTACAGTTCGGTCGGGGCGCCTGCTAAGCGCGGATTGGACGTGAGGGGGATAGTGTGGTCCTCCCAAGAAGCAAATGGAGAAAACTATTATATTCCTCTCAGTAACATAAAAAATGAATGTAAGTCAAATGAAATGACATGACATACTGTCGCCAGGGAGATCTAAAGATAATTTCTGTCAATGTTCATTTGCCTGGCTGTGATATGAAACTAGCAAAGCGTGGTGGGTGGTACATAATACAGCCAGGAACCAGCAAATGCTACCAATCGTTCATTACATTGCACACACACACACACACACACACACACACACGCACACACACACACACACACACACACACACACACACACACACACACACACACACAAAGGAGCGTGCCAGTGTGCACAGACACACACATACAGGCAAGGAGAAAATCCCCCAACTATGGTGTTTCAAAACAACAGCAGAGAACGTTTGGGAATAAGTCTCGCAGCGTAAGACAAGAGTCTAACAATAGCCACCCACACCTGCTTTATCACTGGGGTACGGTTTCAATGTTTTCCTGCTAACTAAACAGGGAATCATTTCTTTCATTCTTTCAGGGGAATGTTATAAAGCAGATGTCAGATGTGCAAGGGTCTGGAAAGAGAGGGAGAGAGAGAGAGAGAGAGAGAGAGAGAGAGAGAGAGAGAGAGAGAGAGAGA
>NC_140172.1:117000826-117003326 GCF_963971535.1 Notolepis coatsorum
ACAGAGAGAGAGTGACCATGACAGGGCAGAGGGGCAGAGAGAGAGTGACCATGACAGGGCAGAGGGACAGAGTGACCATGACAGGGCAGAGGGACAGAGAGAGAGTGACCATGACAGGGCAGAGGGACAGAGAGTCAGAGTGACCATGACAGGGCAGAGGGACAGAGAGTCAGAGTGACCATGACAGGGCAGAGGGACAGAGAGTCAAAGTGACCATGACAGGGCAGAGAGACAGAGAGTCAGAGTGACCATGACAGGGCACAGGGAGTGAGCAGAAGGAGAGTGGCGGTGAAGCAGTGAGCATGGAGTAGCTTCCTTGTCATTGTGTTTGTAGCTAGCGTGCGTAGTTCCCCAATGCAGTCACAGCTTCAGCTGAGAATAACATTAACTAGCTAACGTTGTTTTGTCAGCATCACGTTGGCTAAGCCCACGTTGCTGTGAGTGACCTACTGTAGGTCCATGTCTTATCACCATAGCTAATATTATTTAAATTATTAGGCTAAGGGTTCCCTTGATAAAGATGCATGAAAAGGCTACATGGCTGCTTATCTATTAGCTATGGGGGGGGGGGGGGGGGGGGCATTTAATTTCCAACACCAGGCATGTCCTATGTTTATTTTCAGCCAGGCCCAGGCATGGTGATAACTATTAGGACATATATGGATTACTGTTATTACTATCTGTGGAGTAGCTTTCCACCTACAGTATGTTTGGTGCTGCTGTCTTCAGGTGGAAGGCGCATGAGACAGTAGGTCAAACTCCACAAACAAACCAGCACACCATTGATTTAATTGCCCTGTCACATATAAAGATCTAACTATTACTCCTCTCTGAACATGAATATAAAAACGAAAATGTGATGTATTAACTGTGCAAACCTTATGCAATATGAAATATGTATGAAGAGAGCGGGTGAGTACACTGGTCCACTTACGCTGGTACACTTGCCCACGGCACTTACTACTCAGCTTTGTAGTGGTTTGGGGGAATAGTATTCATATTTAAGGGGACCGCAATTATGGTGTACTGGTGGGTGGTGTCCGACCGATTGTGGGGGGCCGGTCTGGGCCAAAAATATTTTGTCGCAGTCCAGCCCTGTCTCACTGTGAGAGAGAGAGAGACAGAAACAGAAGGCGGAATGCTGAGCCACATATGAGAATGTATCCCTGTGTGTGTGTGAGAGAGAGAGAGAGAGAGAGAGAGAGAGAGAGAGAGAGAGAGAGAGAGAGAGAGAGAGAGAGAGAGAGAGAGAGAGAGAGAGAGAGAGAGAGAGAGAGAGAGAGACAGACAGACACAGAGAGAGACAGAAACAGACACAGAGAGAGAGAGACAGAGACTGAGTGCTGAGCCACATATCAGACAGTCTCTGTGTTCGTGTGTTGTAGTGGGAAAACATCTCTGACCTCCTGTCACTGAGGTTAACCAGAGTTCCAGAGGTCCTCCCTCCCCTCTCCCCTCCTCTCCCCTTCCTTTCCTCCACTCCCTTCTCTCCTGTCTCTCCTTTCCTCTCCCTTCCTCCTTCATCCTCCTCAGCCCGGATGGGGCTACTATAGGTATGCTTCGGTGTGTGTGTGTGTGTGTGTGTGTGTGTGTGTGTGTGTGTGTGTGTGTGTGTGTGTGTGTGTGTGTGTGTGTGTGTGTGTGTGTGTGTGTGTGTGTGTGTGTGTGTGTGTGTGTGTGTGTGTGTGTGTGTGTGTGTGTGTGTGTGTGTGTGTGTGTGTGTGTGTGTGTGTGTGTGTGTGTGTGTGTGTGTGTGTGTGTGTTTCTATATGCGTACCGATGTTCATCCTTGCTTGCGTGTGTCTCCCTGTCTGCCCCGATTCCCTGGGAAAGAATAGTGGAGGGAAGCAGATGGTAGGTACAGTGTGAGAAAGAGAGGCAGATGAGGAGGAGGTGGAGCAGGTGGAGGAGGTGGAGGAGGGGGGGTGAAGAGGAGAGAAGAAGGGGAGGAGGAGGCAGAGGAGTAAGAGGAGATAAGAGGGGAGAGGAGAAGGAGGAGAATGAGAAGGAGGAGAAGGTGGAGGAGAAGAAGTAAAGGGAGAGAGAAGGAAGAGGAGGGGGAGGATGACAAGAAGGAGGTGAAGGAGTAAGAGGGGAGAGAAGGGAAACGAGGGGGGGACAAGAAGGAGGAGGAGATGGAGGAGGAGGTGGAGGAAGAGGAGGAGAAGAAGTAAGAGGGGAGAGAAGGGAAAAGAGGGGGAGGAGGATGAGAAGGAGGAGGCAGAGTAGTAAGAGGGGGGAGGAGGAAGGAAGAGAAGAAGGTGGAGGAGGTGGAGAAGTAAGAGGAGATAGAGGGGAGAGGGGGGAGAACAAGAAGGAGGAGAAGGAGTAAGAGGAGAGAGAAGGGAAAGGAGGGGGAGGAGAAGGAGGAGGGAGGCTGGTAGCTACTTCAGTCGCCATGTCTCTTTGTGCTTTTATTGGCCTCCTAATGACGCTGTGTTTGGGTGAGTTTTTATCAGAGTCCAGAAAGCAAAAGGAGGTAAAGTGCTTCTTGCTAAAG
>NC_140172.1:117008326-117028326 GCF_963971535.1 Notolepis coatsorum
ACGCGTGGGAGGGCACGCTGCCTTCACCATTTCCTGCCTTTCGCTGAGCAGCGCCCAGACCTGACCTGTAGGTGTCGCTGTCCACAACGCCAGATTACCACCCACGACTTCCCTCCCCCTAACATTCAAACCCATTTTATACGTTATATATATATATGGATTGTAATAGCAACACAATTCTAACTATAGGGATATGCCAATTAAGGTATTTTTTTGCCCCGGCCCCAATTCAAGTAATTTAATATTGATATATCTGCTGATATGTTTGTATTTTCCTAGATAATACAGCTGCACAGTGCACACTTCAAGTACATTAAAGTTAGTACAACCAATCCAATGTAAGATGACCACCTGTACATTGTATATTGCTGATGCACTTTACTGCTACATTTGCACTCTGGTTGGATGTCAAATAAATGTTTGTTGTACTGTACTTGTAATTGAATCTAATCTAATCTAATATGTTTGACAACTGACTGGCCCATCATCAAGAAGGAAATAGCCTGCATCACAGCTGTCCCTTAAAGGGGAACTATTTTACTATTTCTTTCACTATTTGGGCACTTTTACACAATTCCTGTGAGTAGAGGTAGAAAAACAGCATTTTTCTACCTCAAGATCTTGAGCTGTTTTGAGCCTGGCCACCTAAACCACTGCGCCGCGGCGCCGGCGCCTGAACATTAACATGCAGCGGTGTCTTTCTGACATCACAAATCATCACATTTTCAGATGACTCAGTTCAGTGAGGGTGAATATTGTGAGAGGAGAATTGGAAGAATGCGCCAATATGAGAATTAGAGACATAGATCATATTAATATAAGTCCACATAGCTAGGAAACAATGCTAAACACTGAAAAAGGCCATTTATAGGATAGTTCCCCTTTAACGGTTTTCATAAATGTTTAAAAAAAAATATCAGAATTTGATCAGGCTTAATATAGCTGATATCAATCAATCAAAATATGCCGCGAGTGGCTCCAACACCGATCGTTCCAATCCCTAATTTGAACTCATGTTGTGTTGATTTTTAACACACTTGTATGTGGTTAGTTAAGGACATCCCATCCAGCGTGACTTAAACCCATATTTGAGTGTAAGTTATATATATGGATTGTAGGCCTACAGTGCTGTTCATCAACCGCCCATTGTGTCCACTATAAAATCCACTCAGTGGGCGAAATCAGTGTCTTAATCCCGGTCGGGATGCCGCAAATGTTACAGCTCTGTCTGCGCGGTCGCTCAGGGAAGTGTTCCTGAATACAAAACAGGCCTATGTCTCTGGATTAGTTTTTATCGTGTAATGTGGCAGGTGGATTGAAGGGCTAAAAGAACAATGGGAAAACCTCATTGTGGGCATTTATAGTACAGCCTGTGTAGTGGGCGTAGACTCTGGGACTTAAAGATGATCTTTATAGTACAGTCTGTGTAGTGGGCGTAGACTCTGGGACTTAAAGATGATCTTTATAGTACAGCCTGTGTAGTGGGCGTAGACTCTGGGACTTAAAGATGATCTTTATAGTACAGCCTGTGTAGTGGGCGTAGACTCTGGGACTTAAAGATGATCTTTATAGTACAGCCTGTGTAGTGGGCGTAGACTCTGGACTTAAAGATGATCTTTATAGTACAGCCTGTGTAGTGGGCGTAGACTCTGGGACTTAAAGATGATCTTTATAGTACAGCCTGTGTAGTGGGCGTAGACTCTGGGACTTAAAGATGATCTTTATAGTACAGCCTGTGTAGTGGGCGTAGACTCTGGACTTAAAGATGATCTTTATAGTACAGCCTGTGTAGTGGGCGTAGACTCTGGACTTAAAGATGATCTTTATAGTACAGCCTGTGTAGTGGGCGTAGACTCTGAGACTTAAAGATGATCTTTATAGTACAGCCTGTGTAGTGGGCGTAGACTCTGGACTTAAAGATGATCTTTATAGTACAGCCTGTGTAGTGGGCGTAGACTCTGGGACTTAAAGATGATCTTTATAGTACAGCCTGTGTAGTGGGCGTAGACTCTGGTACTTAAAGATGATCTTTATAGTACAGCCTGTGTAGTGGGCGTAGACTCTGGTACTTAAAGATGATCTTTATAGTACAGCCTGTGTAGTGGGCGTAGACTCTGGACTTAAAGATGATCTTTATAGTACAGCCTGTGTAGTGGGTGTAGACTCTGGTACTTAAAGATGATCTTTATAGTACAGCCTGTGTAGTGGGCGTAGACTCTGGGACTTAAAGATGATCTTTATAGTACAGCCTGTGTAGTGGGCGTAGACTCTGGGACTTAAAGATGATCTTTATAGTACAGCCTGTGTAGTGGGCGTAGACTCTGAGACTTAAAGATGATCTTTATAGTACAGCCTGTGTAGTGGGCGTAGACTCTGGGACTTAAAGATGATCTTTATAGTACAGCCTGTGTAGTGGGCGTAGACTCTGGACTTAAAGATGATCTTTATAGTACAGCCTGTGTAGTGGGCGTAGACTCTGAGACTTAAAGATGATCTTTATAGTACAGCCTGTGTAGTGGGCGTAGACTCTGGACTTAAAGATGATCTTTATAGTACAGCCTGTGTAGTGGGCGTAGACTCTGGACTTAAAGATGATCTTTATAGTACAGCCTGTGTAGTGGGCGTAGACTCTGAGACTTAAAGATGATCTTTATAGTACAGCCTGTGTAGTGGGCGTAGACTCTGGACTTAAAGATGATCTTTATAGTACAGCCTGTGTAGTGGGCGTAGACTCTGGGACTTAAAGATGATCTTTATAGTACAGCCTGTGTAGTGGGCGTAGACTCTGAGACTTAAAGATGATCTTTATAGTACAGTCTGTGTAGTGGGCGTAGACTCTGGACTTAAAGATGATCTTTATAGTACAGCCTGTGTAGTGGGCGTAGACTCTGAGACTTAAAGATGATCTTTATAGTACAGCCTGTGTAGTGGGCGTAGACTCTGGACTTAAAGATGATCTTTATAGTACAGCCTGTGTAGTGGGCGTAGACTCTGGGACTTAAAGATGATCTTTATAGTACAGCCTGTGTAGTGGGCGTAGACTCTGGGACTTAAAGATGATCTTTATAGTACAGCCTGTGTAGTGGGCGTAGACTCTGGACTTAAAGATGATCTTTATAGTACAGCCTGTGTAGTGGGCGTAGACTCTGGACTTAAAGATGATCTTTATAGTACAGCCTGTGTAGTGGGCGTAGACTCTGAGACTTAAAGATGATCTTTATAGTACAGCCTGTGTAGTGGGCGTAGACTCTGGACTTAAAGATGATCTTTATAGTACAGCCTGTGTAGTGGGCGTAGACTCTGGGACTTAAAGATGATCTTTATAGTACAGCCTGTGTAGTGGGCGTAGACTCTGGTACTTAAAGATGATCTTTATAGTACAGCCTGTGTAGTGGGCGTAGACTCTGGTACTTAAAGATGATCTTTATAGTACAGCCTGTGTAGTGGGCGTAGACTCTGGACTTAAAGATGATCTTTATAGTACAGCCTGTGTAGTGGGTGTAGACTCTGGTACTTAAAGATGATCTTTATAGTACAGCCTGTGTAGTGGGCGTAGACTCTGGGACTTAAAGATGATCTTTATAGTACAGCCTGTGTAGTGGGCGTAGACTCTGGGACTTAAAGATGATCTTTATAGTACAGCCTGTGTAGTGGGCGTAGACTCTGGACTTAAAGATGATCTTTATAGTACAGCCTGTGTAGTGGGCGTAGACTCTGGACTTAAAGATGATCTTTATAGTACAGCCTGTGTAGTGGGCGTAGACTCTGGACTTAAAGATGATCTTTATAGTACAGCCTGTGTAGTGGGCGTAGACTCTGGACTTAAAGATGATCTTTATAGTACAGCCTGTGTAGTGGGCGTAGACTCTGGACTTAAAGATGATCTTTATAGTACAGCCTGTGTAGTGGGCGTAGACTCTGGGACTTAAAGATGATCTTTATAGTACAGCCTGTGTAGTGGGCGTAGACTCTGGACTTAAAGATGATCTTTATAGTACAGCCTGTGTAGTGGGCGTAGACTCTGAGACTTAAAGATGATCTTTATAGTACAGCCTGTGTAGTGGGCGTAGACTCTGGACTTAAAGATGATCTTTATAGTACAGCCTGTGTAGTGGGCGTAGACTCTGAGACTTAAAGATGATCTTTATAGTACAGCCTGTGTAGTGGGCGTAGACTCTGAGACTTAAAGATGATCTTTATAGTACAGCCTGTGTAGTGGGCGTAGACTCTGGGACTTAAAGATGATCTTTATAGTACAGCCTGTGTAGTGGGCGTAGACTCTGGACTTAAAGATGATCTTTATAGTACAGCCTGTGTAGTGGGCGTAGACTCTGAGACTTAAAGATGATCTTTATAGTACAGCCTGTGTAGTGGGCGTAGACTCTGGACTTAAAGATGATCTTTATAGTACAGCCTGTGTAGTGGGCGTAGACTCTGGACTTAAAGATGATCTTTATAGTACAGCCTGTGTAGTGGGCGTAGACTCTGGGACTTAAAGATGATCTTTATAGTACAGCCTGTGTAGTGGGCGTAGACTCTGGACTTAAAGATGATCTTTATAGTACAGCCTGTGTAGTGGGCGTAGACTCTGGACTTAAAGATGATCTTTATAGTACAGCCTGTGTAGTGGGCGTAGACTCTGGACTTAAAGATGATCTTTATAGTACAGTCTGTGTAGTGGGCGTAGACTCTGGGACTTAAAGATGATCTTTATAGTACAGCCTGTGTAGTGGGCGTAGACTCTGGACTTAAAGATGATCTTTATAGTACAGCCTGTGTAGTGGGCGTAGACTCTGGGACTTAAAGATGATCTTTATAGTACAGCCTGTGTAGTGGGCGTAGACTCTGGGTCTTAAAGATGATCTTTATAGTACAGCCTGTGTAGTGGGCGTAGACTCTGGGACTTAAAGATGATCTTTATAGTACAGCCTGTGTAGTGGGCGTAGACTCTGGGACTTAAAGATGATCTTTATAGTACAGCCTGTGTAGTGGGCGTAGACTCTGGGACTTAAAGATGATCTTTATAGTACAGCCTGTGTAGTGGGCGTAGACTCTGGGACTTAAAGATGATCTTTATAGTACAGCCTGTGTAGTGGGCGTAGACTCTGGACTTAAAGATGATCTTTATAGTACAGCCTGTGTAGTGGGCGTAGACTCTGGACTTAAAGATGATCTTTATAGTACAGCCTGTGTAGTGGGCGTAGACTCTGGACTTAAAGATGATCTTTATAGTACAGCCTGTGTAGTGGGCGTAGACTCTGGACTTAAAGATGATCTTTATAGTACAGCCTGTGTAGTGGGCGTAGACTCTGGGACTTAAAGATGATCTTTATAGTACAGCCTGTGTAGTGGTGTAGACTCTGGTACTTAAAGATGATCTTTATAGTACAGCCTGTGTAGTGGGCGTAGACTCTGGGACTTAAAGATGATCTTTATAGTACAGCCTGTGTAGTGGGCGTAGACTCTGGACTTAAAGATGATCTTTATAGTACAGCCTGTGTAGTGGGCGTAGACTCTGGACTTAAAGATGATCTTTATAGTACAGCCTGTGTAGTGGGCGTAGACTCTGGACTTAAAGATGATCTTTATAGTACAGCCTGTGTAGTGGGCGTAGACTCTGGACTTAAAGATGATCTTTATAGTACAGCCTGTGTAGTGGGCGTAGACTCTGGGTCTTAAAGATGATCTTTATAGTACAGCCTGTGTAGTGGGCGTAGACTCTGGGACTTAAAGATGATCTTTATAGTACAGCCTGTGTAGTGGGCGTAGACTCTGGGTCTTAAAGATGATCTTTATAGTACAGCCTGTGTAGTGGGCGTAGACTCTGGACTTAAAGATGATCTTTATAGTACAGCCTGTGTAGTGGGTGTAGACTCTGGTACTTAAAGATGATCTTTATAGTACAGCCTGTGTAGTGGGCGTAGACTCTGGACTTAAAGATGATCTTTATAGTACAGCCTGTGTAGTGGGCGTAGACTCTGGACTTAAAGATGATCTTTATAGTACAGCCTGTGTAGTGGGCGTAGACTCTGGACTTAAAGATGATCTTTATAGTACAGTCTGTGTAGTGGGTGTAGACTCTGGGACTTAAAGATGATCTTTATAGTACAGCCTGTGTAGTGGGCGTAGACTCTGGACTTAAAGATGATCTTTATAGTACAGTCTGTGTAGTGGGTGTAGACTCTGGGACTTAAAGATGATCTTTATAGTACAGCCTGTGTAGTGGGCGTAGACTCTGGGACTTAAAGATGATCTTTATAGTACAGCCTGTGTAGTGGGCGTAGACTCTGGGTCTTAAAGATGATCTTTATAGTACAGCCTGTGTAGTGGGCGTAGAGTCTGGGACTTAAAGATGATCTTTATAGTACAGCCTGTGTAGTGGGCGTAGACTCTGGGACTTAAAGATGATCTTTATAGTACAGCCTGTGTAGTGGGCGTAGACTCTGGGACTTAAAGATGATCTTTATAGTACAGCCTGTGTAGTGGGCGTAGACTCTGGGACTTAAAGATGATCTTTATAGTACAGCCTGTGTAGTGGGCGTAGACTCTGGACTTAAAGATGATCTTTATAGTACAGCCTGTGTAGTGGGCGTAGACTCTGGTACTTAAAGATGATCTTTATAGTACAGCCTGTGTAGTGGGCGTAGACTCTGGACTTAAAGATGATCTTTATAGTACAGCCTGTGTAGTGGGCGTAGACTCTGGGTCTTAAAGATGATCTTTATAGTACAGCCTGTGTAGTGGGCGTAGACTCTGGGACTTAAAGATGATCTTTATAGTACAGCCTGTGTAGTGGGCGTAGACTCTGGGTCTTAAAGATGATCTTTATAGTACAGCCTGTGTAGTGGGCGTAGACTCTGGGACTTAAAGATGATCTTTATAGTACAGCCTGTGTAGTGGGCGTAGACTCTGGGACTTAAAGATGATCTTTATAGTACAGCCTGTGTAGTGGGCGTAGACTCTGGGACTTAAAGATGATCTTTATAGTACAGCCTGTGTAGTGGGCGTAGACTCTGGACTTAAAGATGATCTTTATAGTACAGCCTGTGTAGTGGGCGTAGACTCTGGGACTTAAAGATGATCTTTATAGTACAGCCTGTGTAGTGGGCGTAGACTCTGGACTTAAAGATCATCTTTATAGTACAGCCTGTGTAGTGGGCGTAGACTCTGGACTTAAAGATGATCTTTATAGTACAGCCTGTGTAGTGGGCGTAGACTCTGGACTTAAAGATGATCTTTATAGTACAGCCTGTGTAGTGGTGTAGACTCTGGACTTAAAGATGATCTTTATAGTACAGCCTGTGTAGTGGGCGTAGACTCTGGACTTAAAGATGATCTTTATAGTACAGCCTGTGTAGTGGGCGTAGACTCTGGACTTAAAGATGATCTTTATAGTACAGTCTGTGTAGTGGGCGTAGAGTCTGGGACTTAAAGATGATCTTTATAGTACAGCCTGTGTAGTGGGCGTAGACTCTGGGACTTAAAGATGATCTTTATAGTACAGCCTGTGTAGTGGGCGTAGACTCTGGGACTTAAAGATGATCTTTATAGTACAGCCTGTGTAGTGGGCTTAGACTCTGGGTCTTAAAGATGATCTTTATAGTACAGCCTGTGTAGTGGGCGTAGACTCTGGACTTAAAGATGATCTTTATAGTACAGCCTGTGTAGTGGGCGTAGACTCTGGGTCTTAAAGATGATCTTTATAGTACAGCCTGTGTAGTGGGCGTAGACTCTGGACTTAAAGATGATCTTTATAGTACAGCCTGTGTAGTGGGCGTAGACTCTGGACTTAAAGATGATCTTTATAGTACAGCCTGTGTAGTGGGCGTAGACTCTGGACTTAAAGATGATCTTTATAGTACAGCCTGTGTAGTGGGTGTAGACTCTGGACTTAAAGATGATCTTTATAGTACAGCCTGTGTAGTGGGCGTAGACTCTGGGTCTTAAAGATGATCTTTATAGTACAGCCTGTGTAGTGGGCGTAGACTCTGGGTCTTAAAGATGATCTTTATAGTACAGCCTGTGTAGTGGGCGTAGACTCTGGACTTAAAGATGATCTTTATAGTACAGCCTGTGTAGTGGGCGTAGACTCTGGGTCTTAAAGATGATCTTTATAGTACAGCCTGTGTAGTGGGCGTAGACTCTGGACTTAAAGATGATCTTTATAGTACAGCCTGTGTAGTGGGCGTAGACTCTGGACTTAAAGATGATCTTTATAGTACAGCCTGTGTATTGGGCGTAGACTCTGGGACTTAAAGATGATCTTTATAGTACAGCCTGTGTAGTGGGCGTAGACTCTGGACTTAAAGATGATCTTTATAGTACAGTCTGTGTAGTGGGCGTAGACTCTGGACTTAAAGATGATCTTTATAGTACAGCCTGTGTAGTGGGCGTAGACTCTGGACTTAAAGATGATCTTTATAGTACAGCCTGTGTAGTGGGCGTAGACTCTGGACTTAAAGATGATCTTTATAGTACAGCCTGTGTAGTGGGCGTAGACTCTGGTACTTAAAGATGATCTTTATAGTACAGCCTGTGTAGTGGGCGTAGACTCTGGACTTAAAGATGATCTTTATAGTACAGCCTGTGTAGTGGGTGTAGACTCTGGGACTTAAAGATGATCTTTATAGTACAGCCTGTGTAGTGGGCGTAGACTCTGGACTTAAAGATGATCTTTATAGTACAGCCTGTGTAGTGGGCGTAGACTCTGGGACTTAAAGATGATCTTTATAGTACAGCCTGTGTAGTGGTGTAGACTCTGGACTTAAAGATGATCTTTATAGTACACTGTGTAGTGGGCGTAGACTCTGGGACTTAAAGATGATCTTTATAGTACAGCCTGTGTAGTGGGCGTAGACTCTGGACTTAAAGATGATCTTTATAGTACAGCCTGTGTAGTGGGCGTAGACTCTGGGACTTAAAGATGATCTTTATAGTACAGCCTGTGTAGTGGGCGTAGACTCTGGACTTAAAGATGATCTTTATAGTACAGCCTGTGTAGTGGGCGTAGACTCTGGACTTAAAGATGATCTTTATAGTACAGCCTGTGTAGTGGGTGTAGACTCTGGGACTTAAAGATGATCTTTATAGTACAGCCTGTGTAGTGGGCGTAGACTCTGGACTTAAAGATGATCTTTATAGTACAGCCTGTGTAGTGGGCGTAGACTCTGGACTTAAAGATGATCTTTATAGTACAGCCTGTGTAGTGGGCGTAGACTCTGGGACTTAAAGATGATCTTTATAGTACAGCCTGTGTAGTGGGCGTAGACTCTGGACTTAAAGATGATCTTTATAGTACAGCCTGTGTAGTGGGCGTAGACTCTGGACTTAAAGATGATCTTTATAGTACAGCCTGTGTAGTGGGCGTAGACTCTGGACTTAAAGATGATCTTTATAGTACAGCCTGTGTAGTGGGCGTAGACTCTGGACTTAAAGATGATCTTTATAGTACAGCCTGTGTAGTGGGCGTAGACTCTGGGACTTGAAGATGATCTTTATAGTACAGTCTGTGTAGTGGGCGTAGACTCTGGACTTAAAGATGATCTTTATAGTACAGCCTGTGTAGTGGGCGTAGACTCTGGGGCTTAAAGATGATCTTTATAGTACAGCCTGTGTAGTGGGCGTAGAGTCTGGGACTTAAAGATGATCTTTATAGTACAGCCTGTGTAGTGGGCGTAGACTCTGGGACTTAAAGATGATCTTTATAGTACAGCCTGTGTAGTGGGCGTAGACTCTGGGACTTAAAGATGATCTTTATAGTACAGCCTGTGTAGTGGGCGTAGACTCTGGACTTAAAGATGATCTTTATAGTACAGCCTGTGTAGTGGGCGTAGACTCTGGGACTTAAAGATGATCTTTATAGTACAGCCTGTGTAGTGGGCGTAGACTCTGGGACTTAAAGATGATCTTTATAGTACAGCCTGTGTAGTGGGCGTAGACTCTGGGACTTAAAGATGATCTTTATAGTACAGCCTGTGTAGTGGGCGTAGACTCTGGACTTAAAGATGATCTTTATAGTACAGCCTGTGTAGTGGGCGTAGACTCTGGACTTAAAGATGATCTTTATAGTACAGCCTGTGTAGTGGGCGTAGACTCTGGACTTAAAGATGATCTTTATAGTACAGCCTGTGTAGTGGGCGTAGACTCTGGGACTTAAAGATGATCTTTATAGTACAGCCTGTGTAGTGGGCGTAGACTCTGGACTTAAAGATGATCTTTATAGTACAGCCTGTGTAGTGGGCGTAGACTCTGGACTTAAAGATGATCTTTATAGTACAGCCTGTGTAGTGGGCGTAGACTCTGGGACTTAAAGATGATCTTTATAGTACAGCCTGTGTAGTGGGCGTAGACTCTGGACTTAAAGATGATCTTTATAGTACAGCCTGTGTAGTGGGCGTAGACTCTGGACTTAAAGATGATCTTTATAGTACAGTCTGTGTAGTGGGCGTAGACTCTGGGACTTAAAGATGATCTTTATAGTACAGCCTGTGTAGTGGGCGTAGACTCTGGGACTTAAAGATGATCTTTATAGTACAGCCTGTGTAGTGGGCGTAGACTCTGGACTTAAAGATGATCTTTATAGTACAGCCTGTGTAGTGGGCGTAGACTCTGGACTTAAAGATGATCTTTATAGTACAGCCTGTGTAGTGGGCGTAGACTCTGGGACTTAAAGATGATCTTTATAGTACAGTCTGTGTAGTGGTGTAGACTCTGGACTTAAAGATGATCTTTATAGTACAGCCTGTGTAGTGGGCGTAGACTCTGGGGCTTAAAGATGATCTTTATAGTACAGCCTGTGTAGTGGGCGTAGACTCTGGACTTAAAGATGATCTTTATAGTACAGCCTGTGTAGTGGGCGTAGACTCTGGGACTTAAAGATGATCTTTATAGTACAGCCTGTGTAGTGGGCGTAGACTCTGGGGCTTAAAGATGATCTTTATAGTACAGTCTGTGTAGTGGGCGTAGACTCTGGGACTTAAAGATGATCTTTATAGTACAGCCTGTGTAGTGGGCGTAGACTCTGGGACTTAAAGATGATCTTTATAGTACAGCCTGTGTAGTTAGTGGGCGTAGACTCTGGGACTTAAAGATGATCTTTATAGTACAGCCTGTGTAGTGGGCGTAGACTCTGGGACTTAAAGATGATCTTTATAGTACAGCCTGTGTAGTGGGCGTAGACTCTGGACTTAAAGATGATCTTTATAGTACAGCCTGTGTAGTGGGCGTAGACTCTGGGACTTAAAGATGATCTTTATAGTACAGCCTGTGTAGTGGGCGTAGACTCTGGGACTTAAAGATGATCTTTATAGTACAGCCTGTGTAGTGGGCGTAGACTCTGGACTTAAAGATGATCTTTATAGTACAGCCTGTGTAGTGGGCGTAGACTCTGGGACTTAAAGATGATCTTTATAGTACAGCCTGTGTAGTGGGCGTAGACTCTGGGACTTAAAGATGATCTTTATAGTACAGCCTGTGTAGTGGGCGTAGACTCTGGGACTTAAAGATGATCTTTATAGTACAGCCTGTGTAGTGGGTGTAGACTCTGGGACTTAAAGATGATCTTTATAGTACAGCCTGTGTAGTGGGCGTAGACTCTGGACTTAAAGATGATCTTTATAGTACAGCCTGTGTAGTGGGCGTAGACTCTGGGACTTAAAGATGATCTTTATAGTACAGCCTGTGTAGTGGGCGTAGACTCTGGGACTTAAAGATGATCTTTATAGTACAGCCTGTGTAGTGGGCGTAGACTCTGAGACTTAAAGATGATCTTTATAGTACAGCCTGTGTAGTGGGCGTAGACTCTGGGACTTAAAGAGTATCTTTATAGTACAGCCTGTGTAGTGGGCGTAGACTCTGGGACTTAAAGAGTATCTTTATAGTACAGCCTGTGTAGTGGGCGTAGACTCTGGACTTAAAGATGATCTTTATAGTACAGCCTGTGTAGTGGGCGTAGACTCTGGACTTAAAGATGATCTTTATAGTACAGTCTGTGTAGTGGGCGTAGACTCTGAGACTTAAAGATGATCTTTATAGTACAGCCTGTGTAGTGGGCGTAGACTCTGGACTTAAAGATGATCTTTATAGTACAGCCTGTGTAGTGGGCGTAGACTCTGGGACTTAAAGAGTATCTTTATAGTACAGCCTGTGTAGTGGGCGTAGACTCTGGACTTAAAGATGATCTTTATAGTACAGCCTGTGTAGTGGGCGTAGACTCTGGGACTTAAAGATGATCTTTATAGTACAGCCTGTGTAGTGGGCGTAGACTCTGGGGCTTAAAGATGATCTTTATAGTACAGCCTGTGTAGTGGGCGTAGACTCTGGACTTAGAGATGATCTTTATAGTACAGCCTGTGTAGTGGGCGTAGACTCTGGACTTAAAGATCATCTTTATAGTACAGCCTGTGTAGTGGGCGTAGACTCTGGGACCTAAAGATGATCTTTATAGTACAGCCTGTGTAGTGGGCGTAGACTCTGGGACTTAAAGATGATCTTTATAGTACAGCCTGTGTAGTGGGCGTAGACTCTGAGACTTAAAGATGATCTTTATAGTACAGCCTGTGTAGTGGGCGTAGACTCTGGACTTAAAGATGATCTTTATAGTACAGCCTGTGTAGTGGGCGTAGACTCTGGACTTAAAGATGATCTTTATAGTACAGCCTGTGTAGTGGGCGTAGACTCTGGACTTAAAGATGATCTTTATAGTACAGCCTGTGTAGTGGGCGTAGACTCTGGGACTTAAAGATCATCTTTATAGTACAGCCTGTGTAGTGGGCGTAGACTCTGGACTTAAAGATGATCTTTATAGTACAGCCTGTGTAGTGGGCGTAGACTCTGGACTTAAAGAGTATCTTTATAGTACAGCCTGTGTAGTGGGCGTAGACTCTGGACTTAAAGAGTATCTTTATAGTACAGCCTGTGTAGTGGGCGTAGACTCTGGGACTTAAAGATGATCTTTATAGTACAGTCTGTGTAGTGGGCGTAGACTCTGGACTTAAAGATGATCTTTATAGTACAGCCTGTGTAGTGGGCGTAGACTCTGGACTTAAAGATGATCTTTATAGTACAGCCTGTGTAGTGGGCGTAGACTCTGGACTTAAAGATGATCTTTATAGTACAGTCTGTGTAGTGGGCGTAGACTCTGGTACTTAAAGATGATCTTTATAGTACAGCCTGTGTAGTGGGCGTAGACTCTGGACTTAAAGATGATCTTTATAGTACAGTCTGTGTAGTGGGCGTAGACTCTGGACTTAAAGATGATCTTTATAGTACAGCCTGTGTAGTGGGCGTAGACTCTGGACTTAAAGATGATCTTTATAGTACAGCCTGTGTAGTGGGCGTAGACTCTGGACTTAAAGATGATCTTTATAGTACAGCCTGTGTAGTGGGCGTAGACTCTGGGACTTAAAGATGATCTTTATAGTACAGTCTGTGTAGTGGGCGTAGACTCTGGTACTTAAAGATGATCTTTATAGTACAGCCTGTGTAGTGGGCGTAGACTCTGGACTTAAAGATGATCTTTATAGTACAGCCTGTGTAGTGGGCGTAGACTCTGGGACTTAAAGATGATCTTTATAGTACAGCCTGTGTAGTGGGCGTAGACTCTGGGACTTAAAGATGATCTTTATAGTACAGCCTGTGTAGTGGGCGTAGACTCTGGACTTAAAGATGATCTTTATAGTACAGCCTGTGTAGTGGGCGTAGACTCTGAGACTTAAAGATGATCTTTATAGTACAGCCTGTGTAGTGGGCGTAGACTCTGGGACTTAAAGATGATCTTTATAGTACAGCCTGTGTAGTGGTGTAGACTCTGGTACTTAAAGATGATCTTTATAGTACAGCCTGTGTAGTGGTGTAGACTCTGGGACTTAAAGATGATCTTTATAGTACAGCCTGTGTAGTGGGCGTAGACTCTGGACTTAAAGATGATCTTTATAGTACAGCCTGTGTAGTGGGCGTAGACTCTGGGACTTAAAGATGATCTTTATAGTACAGCCTGTGTAGTGGGCGTAGACTCTGGACTTAAAGAGTATCTTTCCGATTTACAATGGACCTGTCTCAAACCCTGCCCTCTTTTCTTGATCCTCCAATCACAACTGTCGCTTACCTCGGACAAACTTGGTTTGTCCGAGGTAAGCGACAGTTGTAATTGGAGGATCAAGAAAAGAGGGCAGGGTTTGAGACAGGTCCATTTTCCCCTTAACGTGCCACGGTGGACATTTGGACGTTGGAAAGTCTAGATATTCTAGATCGATTTCGGTGACCAGCGGACCTATTGTTACGTCGTCATTGGAATAGTTCTCAAAGTTCTAATCACACCGTTTTGATGTCTTTTTCACTTTGATAGAATACTTCTTCTTTGGCGCACATTGATTGATTGATTGATTGATTGATTGATTGATTGATTGATTGATTGATTGATTGATTGATTGGTTGATTGATTGATTGATTGATTGATTGATTGATTGATTGATTGATTGATTGAAAACTTTATTAACAGATTGCAGAATGGGTACAATACAGTACAGCTCAATACATACAATTGTTAAGGGGATGCAGACCAGAGAAAGACTTTCGTCTTGTTTACATCAGGGTCCCCCATTTTCAATTCATCATAACATTTATGACATACATGACATACAGATAAACAGTACTGTTACATCCAGACATTTATGACATTCAAGATATACAAATATGCAGTACTGTTTAAGAGACAGAGTTTCTAAGGCTACGTTTAGACGAGCGTTTTGTGAACAGAAACCGCAAAAGTCGTCTTGCGGTTTCACTTTTAATTTTGCGTTTAGACAAGCGTTTTGGAGTGGAATTCTCCGTGCAGACGACGCTGTAACGACGGAGACCCGCTGTCACACGATTGGCGCATATGTCACATGACGTGCTGTGAAGACCCGCCCTACTCTGCCTCTGATTCGCAGACTGTGGATGGGGAATGTGATTGGACCAAAGCAGAGTCACTCACAGACAGTGGGTCCACTCACGCCGCGGGACAGATTCGTGTGTATTTAACCCTTTCACTGCCACACGACAGCCGGTTGTGTGATAGTAAAGGGTTAACCTTCTGTCGTGTGGCAGTGAAAGGGTTAAAAGTACTGCTATAACGCTACGTTCAGAACACAGAACGGCGCGGGCCAGTCGAGGCACCTGCTGGCCCTGTAATTGGAATGAGTACACTTTAAATCCTTTAACGAGGATCCATTGGAGGGCAAGTCTGGTGCCAGCAGCCGCGGTAATTCCAGCTCCAATAGCGTATCTTAAAACTGGACTGATTCTTGTGTCTTTAAAAGTACTGCCAATGTAGCCTTCAGGTGATCTCCGTTGATATAGTCAGACATACTTGCTTTGTTTACGTCTCGGCTACTGGCGCTTACCTGCTACCTGTGACGTAAGCAGTACGCGCGACCAGAGCCGTGACAACCCTTTCGTCATCGTTTTAACAGATTTATACCAAAGCTAACCACGTTCAGGGGCACCTAACAGCCTAGGGCCGGCTCTGTGAGCGCGGGTAACTTCTTGTGATGACAAAACTTTTCTAAGTACTTTGCTCCTCTTAACTAGCATCAAGTTTATGCCTGGGATGAAACACTAGAAGCTGGATGTCCGACTCTCATCACCGCTAAGCCGGAGAGGCCAAACGGGATGTTGGAAAAAGTGAAGAAGGGGAGGGTGGGGGACGATGCCTCTTCTTCAGATGAGAATCTATGCACCAGACCTGTTTACGTTGGTAATCTCCGAGCCCCAGCGTAATCAAAACATCACTAATTTCACCGCCGATTGGAAATTGTGACATCTGCGCTTTCAACACACTTCAAGAGGGGGTACGTTTAAAAGAAATTAAAATAAAATGGAAGCATCCATTCTGGCCATAATAGCCCCTTGTGATGAGAGAGTGACTTCATTCTCCACTCTCGTGTTTTGAAGTGGATAGAAGTAGTAAAGTAAATATCCCTGGTTGGCTGGTAGTCTGTCTGTCTGTCTGTCTGTCTGTCTGCCTGTCTGCCTGTCTGCCTGTCTGTCTGTCTGTCTGTCTGTCTGTCTGTCTGTCTGTCTGTCTGTCTGTCTGTCTGTCTGTCTGTTTGTGTATCTGTTTGTGTATCTGTCTATGTGTGTGTGCGCGCGTGTTGCGTGTGTGTATCTGGCCCGGGCCGGCCGTCTGGCTGGCTTTCTCTCTGCCCTGTTCCGAGTTAGAGCGCCTGTGATGTCACAATGGGCTTTCCATTCCACTCCGCCGAGCTGCTGCCCAGCGTGGAGCTCACAAAGCCCCCTGATTGATTCTACAGAGTCTGGACGACACTCGGTTCAGACCACTTCACCGCTCTTCACTCAGCGGAAACAAGCCTTACATGCTAATGCCGTGAGCTCTGTTTTATTATGATTGTCCTGAATGCGGTGATTATTGGACTGGGAGTTAACCAGTTGATGGGCCACAGTGAATAGAATATGTCCTGATATGAGTCACTCTGTTGACCACTTGAATATGGCCATGTACTGTAAACGCACGCGCACACACACACAGACAAGCATGCACACACACACACACATTTATATTCATGATGTTCACATACACGCATAGGCTACACATACATGAATATACAGTACATGTCCTGATCTGGTGGTGTGTATTCTTGAAATCGGTCCTGATTTTTCACTCACACACACATAAATCCAACCTCCCATCTTCTCGCCCCGGTCACACATACACACATAGAATGGGGTGTAACCTGTACCGTGTTTTCCACCTATCCTGCATTGATTGATTGATTGATTGATTGATTGAACATTTTATTAACAGATTGCAGAATGGGTACAGTACAATTCATCAACATATGACATACATGACATACAGGTAGACAGTACTGTTGCATCTAGACATTTATGACATACCAGATCTACAAATACACAGTACTGTTTATGAGTACAAAAAGAGTCTAAAAAGAGAGTATATACATTTGAGGGGGAAGAAACTGTACATTGGAGGAGGTTGGGTAGGTGGGGTGGGGTGGGGGGGGATTTGGGTAGGTGGGGGGTAACTGTACATTGCATTCATGGCCCTTTCTGTTATCGCCAAGAACTATTTACTACATGGAGGTGACCATCTGCAGACAGTAGAGACCTGGTCACAGACAGTACAGACAGCTGGTCACAGACAGTACAGACAGCTGGTCACAGACAGTACAGACACCTGGTCACAGACAGTACAGACAGCTGGTCACAGACAGTACAGACACCTGGTCACAGACAGTACAGACAGCTGGTCACAGACAGTACAGACAGCTGGTCACAGACAGTACAGACAGCTGGTCACAGACAGTACAGACAGCTGGTCACAGACAGTACAGACAGCTGGTCACAGACAGTACAGACAGCTGGTCACAGACAGTACAGACAGCTGGTCACAGACAGTAGAGACCTGGTCACAGACAGCTGGTCACAGACAGTACAGACAGCTGGTCACAGACAGTACAGACAGCTGGTCACAGACAGTACAGACAGCTGGTCACAGACAGTACAGACAGCTGGTCACAGACAGTACAGACAGCTGGTCACAGACAGTACAGACAGCTGGTCACAGACAGTACAGACAGCTGGACACAGACAGTACAGACAGCTGGTCACAGACAGTACAGACAGCTGGTCACAGACAGTACAGACAGCTGGTCACAGACAGTACAGACAGCTGGTCACAGACAGTAGAGACCTGGTCACAGACAGTAGAGACAGCTGGTCACAGACAGTACAGACAGCTGGTCACAGACAGTACAGACAGCTGGTCACAGACAGTACAGACACCTGGTCACAGACAGTACAGACACCTGGTCACAGACAGTACAGACAGCTGGTCACAGACAGTACAGACAGCTGGTCACAGACAGTACAGACAGCTGGTCACAGACAGTACAGACAGCTGGTCACAGACAGTAGAGACCTGGTCACAGACAGTACAGACAGCTGGTCACAGACAGCTGGTCACAGACAGCTGGTCACAGACAGTACAGACAGCTGGTCACAGACAGTACAGACCTGGTCACAGACAGTACAGACAGCTGGTCACAGACCGTACAGACAGCTGAACACAGACAGGTTGGCCTGGTCACAGACAGCTGAACACCAGTGTTAATTTCGTCAGCTATATTGTTATGGTTTGTAACCGACCTCAAACGCAACGGCACAGAGAGAGTTGTTCAGAGTTAGCCAAAGCAAGGGCGTATTTATTTACAGAGTCACAAGATGAAATGAAGTACAGCAAACGAACAAACGGGGAATCTGGCATGTGAAGATTGTTGCGGCTCTGCAGATACTCCCAGTAGGTAGTGGTGAGGAATTGGCTAGTGACGTTGAAGCGGCTCTGCAGATCCTCCCAGCTTTCACTCCCGGTGGAAACGGAGAGAGAGAGAAATCAGAGTTAGCCCAGCGCACACACAGAGGCAGAGAGGTGACTGATCCAAATAAATCCAAGTGACTTGATCTTCGGTGTACCACACACAAGTTAGCAGAGTCCAGAGAAAAAACAATACGGTATCTTCAGTGTTAATCCAACACAAAAATTAAGTGAGTCCAGTACAAACAAAAACGGGATCTCTTCGGTGTTCACCAAACACACAAAAAACTGATAATCCAAAAGACAGTTTCCAAAAACTCACCAGAGCGCAACGCGAGAAGCGGGCAGATTACGAGGCGTAGCTCCGAACGGGGAACCAGGTTCTCCACAGCAGTTCCCCACAAAAGATCCTGGAGAGCAAAAAGACAGCAACAGCGACGGGGAAGGCAGGTATATGCAGGTGTAATTCAGAACAGTAGTACACAAAACGACCCGGCATCGAATGACAGAAGGTCAGAGTATATGAAGCCTCTGGGGCGCTGATTAGAACACACATCAGGTGCGTGATGGCAATTGATACTTGACTTAGAAGTGTGCGTTCGGCAACGGACCAATCATCACAGAATCCTCACAGTACCTTAAAGGAACGGAGCGTGTGGCGGGGAACGGACCAATCATCACAGTACTTTAAGAAGCCTGTGGTGGGGAAAGAACCAATCCTCACATATATTTTAGTTTAGTTTTAGTCTTAGTCATGTGTCAAATGCTCTTTTTCGTTTTCATCATTAGTCACCTTCGTTTATTTTTCGTTTAGTCAGTTTTAGTCAACTACAGGTCTGAGCATTTTAGTGTTCGTTTAGTCTTGATTTAGTCTTTTTTGTTTAGTCTCGCCATTCAGTTACAGCCTCATACATTTTGCATGAGTTTTTTCTAAACAAAAAAAGCTAACCTTAGTGCTAGTTAGACTTATGTAAGCTATTTAATGTGTTCGATTGTGGTGGATCAACATCATGCAGTAATGTATGGAAGAAAGAGGAGGGTTTCCTTTTCTGTATGGTGCTTTATTTCCAGCTCAATATGGGGTTTTACAAGTTGATACTTCCCTTTTCATACACAACACTACGCTAGCTTCACAACAACAATGTAACATCCAGTCCGTCCTCCCATATCTCCCGGGGGGAAACAACACCCAACTAGAGCGACACACAAAACCCCAGAACATTACAATAATTCACCCACGGAACGATGTGTTGGGGATAACGGTTCCGCACTGACAATTGTTTGTTACTTTCCTGTCTGCAAACGAGTTCCTGTTAGCTAGCAAGTAGCAAGTTGAAGTTGAGTAAACGTTTAGCACGATTTTATTTTGCAAACTACATTTTGTGTCGTAGTTTTTAGTCAACGACATTGCATGAATAATTTCGCCACGTTAGTGTCACATGATCTCTTTTAACGTGACGTCTCGTCTTATTTTTGTCAGGGGAAAAAGCTTTGTTGACGACCATATTTAGTCATCATTTTCGTTGACTAAATTAACACTGCTGAACACAGACAGGTTAGCCTGGTCACAGACGATAAGAACCTGGTCACAGACAGTACAGACATGGTCACAGACAGCTGACCACCGACAGTAAAGGCCTGACCACACACCTCTATTTTTAGGTTAGAC